>NC_061122.1:100387202-100396720 GCF_002878395.1 Capsicum annuum | reverse complement strand
TTATCAATCTACTTCTGCAGGTACAAGCAAAGGAGTTAATCGACCAAAATACCAGAATGTAAATATGAATAAAATATTTGAAAAACCATTTACACCAAAAACACAAAAAGACCACTTATTCATACCCCCACAAGTTAACACATACCGAGATAGCCTAAACCAAGATAAAAAAGTTTACAACTACACCGCCCAGAAATAAATAGAAAATATCTACAGAGTACAAACTTTTCTAAACCACAACCCCAGATCTACAAATATCAAAGAACCAAACACCAACTATATAATCCAAAAATTACAAGGATATAACAAACTAATTGCACTACCCAAAACTAACCCAAGCCTAGTAAAAACCTGTTTTGACTATGGACTATTAAACACCATATATACCCAAGACGGAGAAGAATTAACAGCTATGGAAGAATTATACAAGATATTCACCACCTACAAAAGGATAACGAAAGGAAATTTATTTTATATAAAGTGTTATACAGCACCAGCAGAGATACTATATGATGAAATAAAACCAGTTATACGAGTTGTAAAGATAGGACTAACTAGAGACATGATCATATCAGAAGATATTACACAACAACCGGAGATATCCAGAATTGAGATACCGAATTTTTACACAAATAAACGACTTATTAGACTAGCCACGATTATTCAAGAACTAGCAAATAATTATACTAATGGAAACCCAATATGGAGCTATTATTCGAGAGATCATCAAATGATTTACTCTAATTCAAAAGAGCTACGACAAGCAGATATGGAAGATGTCAGACAATGGATAATGATATTACTCAATCCAGAAAAACAATCTACCGCAAGAGCAATTAAAAAAGGATTTATTTCAGACGAACTGCTGACAAGATATTGTAAAATAATTTGACACAAATATCCAGATCACCAATGTTTAAGGTGTAATGGAGAAGATAATATTATTCGAGAAGTACATCTAGAATAAAAGAAGACAAAATGCCAACTGAAAAGATAAGATAAGAAGTAATAATGGAGATATAGCAGATACGACAAAAATCAACAGAGACAAGATATTGTTGAATTATTGTACAAAGTCTTATTATTGTT
This sequence comes from Capsicum annuum, assembly GCF_002878395.1. Lineage (NCBI taxonomy): Eukaryota > Viridiplantae > Streptophyta > Magnoliopsida > Solanales > Solanaceae > Capsicum > Capsicum annuum. The sequence continues at coordinate 100,395,631 of NC_061122.1, read as the reverse complement.
GAATTATTGTACAAACTTTAGACTTTTACGTAAAGATGTAAATTTGTAGGATTGTAGGAAATTAAAGGCTAGTAGGCTAGTTAGTAGCCTAGCCTCCCCTTTTGACTTTTTAGTTTACATTTTAAAATCATGTAAAGATTGAATTGTAAAGTTACTTTTCGTTCTATAAATAAAGAAAGCCGAAGGCATTGCAAAGGCAAGCCTTCATGCGTTGAAGCAAACATTCTCTCCATTCCACAATAAATATTTTACTCAGTTAATTAAATAGACATATTTCAATGGAAAAAGCTATGGAGGAACAAACTTCAGAAATACAGATATATTTATTTATGATTATGAATAGCTAAATTCATAATTTCCAACAATCATGATATGATAAAATAAATTCATATTAGTTACTTTATAGTAGAATTATTCGAAAAATAATATGTTAAGAAGTTTATTAACAAAGCGGAAACGGAGAAAGATCCCTAAAGACTGTGCCATCCTAAAGGTGAAACCAATGAGGCAAGAAGCCGTGGCGGGGAGTAACCAGAATAGAGGCGCTGTTTAAGGGAAAAAGTATCCGGATTACCATGTTAAAAGTGACAGAAGAACATATTATTTAAGAATAATCTAGTATATAGTAAGCTAAGATGACCATATTTTGTTATGTACATAATTGAAGGGAATATTTGGAAAAAAAACAATTTTATGAAAATGAATAATTATTTATCTGATGTGGTGGTAGATAAATTTAAAATACTTATTTTGTATGCAATTAGAAATATAAAAATAGTAGATATAAGAAAAATCATATTAGAAAAAGCTTTTGGTAAATATTACATGACTAGAGTAAATTATATATCATATCTACCTAACTACTCTTATAAATACTTACGATGATAAATTACATGAAAAACATACAGTTACTAGAAAAACAGATAAAAATAAATATAGACAAATACATGAAAAATAAAAATATAAAATACATAGAATTTCTCAATAAAAATATGCAAAAACTACTAAGGCTAAAACAAACAAATACAAAATATTATAATAAAATCAATTTTAAAGATAGATCATCTAGATTATCTTAAAGTTTTAATCTTATATATACTTAAAAATATAGAAATTATAGATATTAAGAAAATAATATTAGAAAAAGTAATAGACTACGAAATTGAAACTATAAATTGGCTAGAACAGTTATACGAAGAAATTTACCCAGAAGGATATTATACAGATTAAGAGATGTTAGAATATATTAGAAGAACAAGAGAAAATCAAGAAAATCTAAATAATGAAATTAATTATAGAAACCGAATTAGAAAAATAATGAAAAACCTAAAAGAAAAATTAATATGGATAGAAAAAACTTTAGAAAATTTAGAAAAAAATACATGTGATAGTTTATATAATTTAAAAAATTCACTACGAAAAGAACAACACAAGATAATAAATAACATTGAAAATCTAGAATTAGATATATACTACAGTACAGATAGGATAAATTATTATACGAAAATTTGTAACTCTGCAATCACTACAGGATAAAATAATAAACAAATTAATGAATATATCTTACAAAAAAAGTAAATCATTAAAAGATATTAAAACAAAATTTAAAAAATATCCACACACAAATAAAAATAGATTCACTATATACCTAATAAATTTATTAGGTATCCGCATCCCTACAAATGGTATAATCCGACATTCATATAGAAAGAGAAGCAAGTGTTCTGAAATAAAATGTTTCTAGTTACTGGTTACAAAAATTAAACATGTGGTTAAAGGAGAAAATGACAAAAGAGGCATTTGGACACCTGGCGTTTAACATTATATTTAAGTTAAACTAATCACTTAATGGTGTTCAACATTTTATTTTATATCTGAATGTGGTTTCAGGATCAGTAACGAAAAAAACACAACCATGATCAAAATTGCTCATGAATCCACTTTTCCTTAAAACCTGTAATAAACCCAAAAATGAAGTGTTTTTGATCATGAATCCACTTTTCCTTAAAACCTGTAATAAACCCAAAAATGAAGTGTTCATATTTACAGACCCACGTACACACAAATAAACTTGTATCCAACCATATTTACCAATAATATTCCCAAACGACCACAACAATCAAATGGCATAAACACATGCACTCGTATATCTACAAATCTGCGCATTCAACACCAAATGATTCTTTAGATTCTAAAGGGTTACAACTTTTACTTGCAAAACTGAAATAACAACAAACCCATAACTTTTACTTGCAAGGCCAAGATAGCAACAACACAACTCGAAATCAAAATTAAATTTTGTATTCGACAGAATCAACAACAGATGAAAAGGACGAAAACAAAACAAGAAGGGAGCGAGTTCGGATCTTTTTTTGGACAGCAAACTCGGGATCAACGTAAGACTCCTTTTCGGCCAATAACTCAAAGTCCCGAAAGCTCAAAATTTTACCCCCAAAAACGAAAAATGAAAAACAAAGAAGATAGCAGTGACTACAACAACTTGATTTTTCCCTTGTTTTACTCCTTTTCCTTATACCCACTACGATTTTTGACCTTCAACGCTATTTTTCTTTCTTTTTTGGTTTTTCCTGCTCTTTCACATAATTTTTTCTCATGAATTTCTTTTGCCTATCTCACCTATTTCTTTTTCTTTTTCTTTTTCTTCTCACATAGCCGAAACTTCTCACAAATATTTTTTCTTTGCTCTCCAATCTTGAACCTTGTCCTATAGAGGTGGACAAGCCACTATTTATAGGAGCAAATACGGACTTGAAAGTCCGAATTTGAAACCTTAAAATATAAAATGGGAAAGAAGAAGGACGAAATTTGAATTCAAATCACAAAAGAATCTACAAACCTTAACTTTTCCAGGGCATTAATGGTGGATTTGAAATCAACAATAGATTATTATACCATTTTGGGACTGCTCTTCTCAATTTTTTGGATTCACGGGTTTGGGATGATGAAAACGGGAGATTCACGTAGGCTAGGGGATAGCAGTGGTGGCAGAGACGGCCAGCTATGGTGGTCAGAGCTTTCTGGTTTTGGTGATGGTGGAGGAGAGATGTGGAGAAGTGAGAGGAAAGGGAAGACTGGGTGAAGGTGGAGGAGAGAGGTGGAGAAGTGAGAGGAAAGGGCAGACTATTTTGGGAAAGGAAGATGGAGACTAAGTTTTTTTTGGAAAATGGGAAGGCACGCGTGACTGAATTTTTGGGAAATAAAAAAAAATCTAATGTATTAATATGTTGACTCAAATACGGGCCGTCCGATCATTTAATCGGGCGGTCTAGGTTTTAATTTAAGAAATAAAATAAGTAATAAATTTTATATATATATCAAAGCCGTAAGATTCTAGGAGACTTTATTATATGAATTATTTAAGAACATAAAAAAGAAAGTCTAGACCCTACGAGCATTTAATAATATTAGATTTAGAATATTATTGGTCTCAGATAAGTTTAAAAGAATAACTTAAAAAATTGTATAACGTCTTATTGAAACAAAGGTAATTAAGTATAAAATTATTTGAACTTTCTCCAATATCTAGAGAAGAAGTCTGGACTGAACTAGAAAAAGTAGATAATAGATTAAGGGAAATTAGAAAACAAATAACTTATATTAACCACGAGCTTTGGGTAGATAAGATTTTAAGAGATATGCATCCTTTTAATTTGGCTTAATGAATATACCACCTAAAAATACAAAAACATCAAAAGAAATCAAAAATAATTTGTATTATTTATATATAGAATCTAAAAGACTTAATACCACAAAAGAAGACCCTATAACCTTAGATAAACTAATTACTACAATATCTGAATTAGAATATCATTTAATAACACATCTTAAGTTTAGAAATAATAATAAATGAAAAGACATCTTTTTGCTAATAATATACAAGATAGATATTGATTTTATATAAAGAAATAAAACAAAAAGCAGAGAAAGAAGAGATTGAAATATTTTTAAATATTTATTTAGATTTATTAAAATGTATAGACACTTCACAATCAGAATTATTCAAATAATATGTAAGTGAAATAAGTTTGGAATTACAGGAAACTGGTATTGACATATTTAACCATAATAGAAGAATAGGCTATTCTAGAAAACGTTATGACCAAGTAAGTATTCTTTTAGGATAAAAATACATGAAAACGCATTCTTTTGCAAGAGAAATACAAAGAGAATATAATCATTTATATAAAGAAATAAGATAAAGAAATAATATTTTAAGAATAGAACAAAGACTAATAAATCAAATAGAAATATTATAAACTACAGAATTGCCAGAAGCAATCATTATTTCAGACTTTATAAATTTAGTAAATTGGATAAATCATATAAGTTTGCTAAAGTGTAGATTAGAAAGTATTAGATATTATATAAACTATAGGAATTTTAGATTACAAACACCTAGAAAACAGTGTAGTAATAATACACCCTCTTTAGGCTAAAGAAGAATAGTAGTATAAAAATAGATAATTTAAAGAAGAGAATATTTAGATCTAACAATCCCAGCTGAAAAGAAATATAGACGTTTTAAAGATAATTCTCTTATTAGATGTAATTTTAACAACGGAGAACATACTTTACAAGGAGAAAATTCACAATTAAATACTATTACAGATTTTATAATAAACCTAGGAGAAAAAAGTCAACAAGAAAATACAAAAATATTAAAAACTCTAGAGATGTTAGAAGACCTGCAAAACAAACAAAAGAAATTATTAGATAAAATATAATTAAATTTTGATTTTTTAAAGAACCAACAAGCAAAATTAGAAAAGAAATTCAAAGAATTAATTAATAAAGACAAAGGTAATTTGAAAAATCTTGAAATAATGTTAGTATTACAAGAAGTACAAGAAGAAATTAATAAAATAAAAAATATAATACTCTCATGAATGATATACTCCAAGATAAACTTTATCTAGGAATATTAAAAAAGGCAGGATAGATCCAACCAAATCTCGAAGGATTATCAGATCATCAACCCTAGGAAAAAGCAGACTCGTTAATCATAAAACAAAATAATATTATAATTTTATTACTATTAGAACTAAATAAGAACCTAGAAAAAGAAACCCTAGAAAAAGAAAAACAAAAAGACAGTCAAGATAAAAATATAAAAGAATTAATAGAACAACTAAAAAGGATAGAAATAACACCTCAAAAAGAATTAAAAGAAACTAAAATAACTATACCAACTAAGCCAAAATCATGAACCTTTTTTCAGCATCCCCAAGTAGACAAAGATCAAGTTTTACACAAAGCAGGTTAGCAAATAATGTGCTATCAAAAATAATAAATAAACCAAGAATGACGTCAAGACAACTGTTAGAAGAGGTAATAGACGTAGATAAAGAAATACAATTATTCCAACAAAAGAAATTAAAATTGTTAAATGCAAGAACATTATATAATGAAGGAATGTTTTCAAGAGCACAACTATATAGGCATTATAGAGAAGAACAGATGTGTGTTATCAGAGAAAATAGTTGTAGCATAAATTTAATAAGCTCAAACTCTTTAAAAGAAATCATAAAATTAGACATGAATCTTATGCACATGGGATTAATAGTGATAGACATAAAAAGATTTAACTAGAAAAAATTTAGGAACTAAAGTATTAATCACAATATATGATAATAGATGGTCAGACACTAAAAGATCTATAATAGGAATAACTGAAGTAGACATGACTAATAATGGAGGACTTTTTTATTGTAGTTCAGATTATATGATAAATACCTTAGAATTCGAAAAGCATATTAAAATAGGTGTACAAACTATTTTAATATGCTTTATGTGTAGGAATAATGAAAATAATTACTTATATGTGTAGGATTTATAGAAAAACTTGCCACTAGTAGTAGTATAAAGTTTAATCAATAGATGATGTAGTAAGTCTAATGAAAAATAAAGGTATTAAACTACCCCTAAAATAAACCCAGAAAAATATGCAGGATTAGAATGAAACTTAGAAAAATTTACTAAAAAAGAAATATTAAAGTCAACCGATCATTTAATGTATATAAACAATAAAGGAAAAGCTTCAGTAAGATTCATAGACTACCAATATACAAATGAAAAAGAAACTGATAAAGAAATTGAGGAATGTGAAAATACTAATTTTATGAATATAGAAATATTAGAAGAAGGTTTTGAAGTAAATAAAGCTATATAAAAGCAGAAGCTCTATATGAAATAAATAGCAATAGCATATTCAAATGTACAAGTTGTAAATTAAGGAATTTAAGACTTGAAGAAATGAAAGAACATTTTATAAAATGTGAATTAAGAACAAATAATTATGGTTATACACGAAAAAAAGAACTAAAAGGTGAAGACGAAGAATCAAATTATAGTATAGAAGAAAGTGTAAAGGAATTTATGGAAAGAGCAGCAAGTTCCTCAAACCCTTTCCAAAGAACAACTGGTATGCAAAACGTACCATTAACAACAGAAAATTTACAAAAAAATATAGAGTATTTAGAACAAACCCAAACACTCTAATAGAACAAGACATAAAACCTAGAGGAAAAAGAATGCCAATAAAAGAACCCATTAGATTACAAGAAGGAAGTAATAAAGGAAAAATTTTAAACTTGACAGCCCATGACCCTTAGGCATGAAATCATGTAATAGACATATGGAAAAATATAATTGCAGCAGACTACATACAACATATACATGGTAATCAAGAACCAGATGCAGAAATTATGTATAGATATTTAGAAAAATTTCTAGGAGAAAGTACTAAAACACTTTGGGAAGCTTATAAAATAATATTCCCACAAGACTTTCAAGAATTAATAGAACTAGGCTCAAATCCATACAATTTTATAAACAAAGTATATACTTTACTAATAGGCCAGGATCCCAATAGTGGATTGGTAGTGTTACAACAAACAACAACAACAACAACAACAAACCCAGTGTATTCCCACTTGGTGGGGTCTGGGGGGGTAAGATGTACGCAGTCCATACCTCTACCTCTGATGAAGTAGAAAGGCTGTTTCCGAAAGACCCCCAGCTCAAGTCACGAGATATCACACAAACACATAGTACAGCACAGAAGCAGAAGACATAACATAGATATGGCACCCATAAGGAATATAAAATAGAGTAAAGCAGGAATGCAGGAATATAAAGCAGAGGAAAGCACACAGATTCGTAATAAACATGAAACACGGAACACGAAACACTGAATACGGAATCATAACCGGAATACACCCCCACCAATTAATTCCCTACACTAGCGACCCGAAGTATATACTTTACTAATAGGCCAGGATCCCAATAGTGGATTGGTAGTGTTACAACAAAGTGCTTTAATAAATTTAGAACAATTAAGTATTAATCATTGGTCAAGAATTAAAGAATTTTTAAATGATTACTTTTATTATTGTACAATTAGAGGAAACTCATTTGATCAGACTCTAGGAGCTAGATTATTTAATAAATTACCAGGAGCTTTAGGAAGAGTGATAGAAGAAAAATAGTCTAAAAGAGAAGGAGTAATACAAAACTCAAACAACCCATGGTCAATAGGACAAAGAATACAACATGTAATGGATATATTACAAGAAAAATATACAAATATATAGATACAAAAATAATTAAAAAGAAGTGATGCAGATTTTTGTAAGACCATATATACTACTCAACATTATGACCAAGATTATAAAAAGAAAAAATATAAAAAGACATATAAAAAAGACTATTACCCTAGGAAGAAATATTACTTGAGGAGATCAAATGCGAAAAAACCATACTTAGATAAGAATAAATATGTGAGAAATTATAACACTGGTAGAACCTATAAGAATAAATTAGAATGTTTTACTTGCGGAAGTATAGAGTATTTAGCAAATACTTTTTCAAAGAGAAATAATAATAGATCTAGAAATGCACAATTAATAGAGGATGTAAATGAGAATTTGATAAATGTAGATGAATATATGTCAGATAATGAAAGTATATACTCTATCAGAAGCATGGAAGTTTTTGAAGAAGAAAAGAATAATTCTGATTCTTTAGACTTTGGAGAAGACGAATTTATAAATGAAATGGGATTAGAAAGATCAACTACAGACTATCACTTAGTCAATAACACAGACTATCACTTAGTCACAGATTATTATGATTTAGTAAATCTAATAGAAGAATGTAAACACGAATTTGAAGAAGGAAAAGGATTAGACAGTAATCAATGTTGTATTTGTAAATGGTTTCCAAGTAAAAACAAAAGGGAAAAATGTAGGAAATGTTAAAGAAGAAGACTTAGTAGAGGTAGAGTTATTAAATACATCAGTTGAAAATAATAAAAAATCAATGAATGTACAATTTGAAGGAATGGTAAGTAATGAAGAAAAGAAAATCAGTACAGTGTATTTCTATAGAGAGAGAGAGAGAGAGAGAGA
>NC_061122.1:100347799-100387102 GCF_002878395.1 Capsicum annuum | reverse complement strand
GGATTAAATCAGTGAATCGAATTAATTTGGCCGAAGTGTGAGAATTGATATTTTTTAACGACGTAGCTACGTATGGTTGGTGGATACAATGTGGTAGGTTGATGAAGTGGACATGGATATCAGACTGGGGTTTCGGCCAATTTTGGGCCTCTTGGCTGAAATTTATAAATAAAGAGTCGGGTTCACGTGAAATAAAAAAATAAAATTGGATTATTATTGGCCCGAATACTCTTTTTCTACAAAAATTATTTTTATTGATGCTTCCTGATATCCTAAAAATATTTTTAGTTTAACATATATAAATTACAAACATAATTAGTATAAGCATCCAATTTAATAGCTTTTGCGATTTAATATTAACCAAAATATATGTGCATACATATATATGTAAAAACAAGAATATAATAAAATATAAAATAAATATTTAATATAACAAAATGTACTTATATATGATCACAATATCACCTAAAAAATTAAATTAGAAAGAATGCGAATGCGATTACCAAAAGATATTTTTTGTGATTTTGATGTCAAAATATTTTCTAATATAATAGAAAAATAGATTCCCTTTTATTATTATCATTATTATTATTTATTATTATTTTCAAAATTCAAAGAAAATAGAAAAAAATACATGAATTTATTTTGAAAAATTATCTAGGATCGAGGAGCATCGAAACATAATTAAAGAAAATAGAGAAAGCCAAAATTGGGTGTCAACAGCGGGTAATACTCAAAGCCAAGGTAATCAAAATTTTGAGAATAACTATAACCTAGGTTAGCAGAATCACCCCAATCTCTCATGGATTGGAACTGAGGGGAAAAATTTTAATCAGTATAGAAACCAAGTAGGAAATCAAAATCAACAACAACAAACTGGAGTGGTCATTCTAATACTTAGTTTATTAATAGTTAGGAGACGCTGAAGAATATTATGGTTAACCAATCACTAATGGTTGATGACATAAAAAACTAGTAGTTAGCCATAACAACTCTAGAGGCTCAATGGGACAACTTGTTGGGGAACAAAAAAGGACACCTCAGGGAGGTTTACCCAGAGATATTGATCAAAATACCAAGTAGATTAACATGGTTTTCACTTAAAGTGATAGACAATTGGAGGAGTTAGAGATCAAAAAGCAACTTACAAGACTGTGGAGAGAGATAAGAAATAAGAAAGACTAAGAAAAATATGAACAATGAGAACAACATAGAAAGATGAAGCCACATTTTCCATACCCACAAAGGTTGAAAAAGAAAATCAAAGAAGCATGTTTTCAAAAGTTTATTAACTTATAAAAATAGGTGTATATTACTCTTCCTCATGTTAATGTTTTGCCAAAAACTCCTAAGTATGCCAAGTATATCAAGGATATTATGGAAAATAAGAACAGGTTGATAGAGTATTCTACTATTGACTTATTGAAGAATGCACCTCACTGATTCAGAATAGATTTCCAATAAAGCTCAAGGACCCAGGAAGTTTCACCATCTAGATCATCGTTGGAAAATCTATCAATGCTAGGGTCTTGTGTGAACTTAGAGCGAACGTAAATCTAATGCCCACCTCTTTGTTTAAGAAGATGAGGTTATGTAGTCCACGACTTACCAATGTAATTTTAGTTGGCTTATCATTCGTTTTCCAGATCTAATTAAAATAGTATAAGATGTGTTGATGTTAGTGGGCTCATTTATTTTAATTATGGATTTCACTATACTGGACTTTTATATGACCATTTTTATCACTAGGCATGCTTTGATAGATGTAGTTTCCGGTTAGCTAACTATGTGAGCCCATGATAAAGTTGAGGTATTTTATGTACAAAGAAATAACATTGCTATGTATTTACGAGGATTTATCTACTAGCATATAGATAGATTTTGAGTCATAATTCCTTCCAATTACTTCTTAGGATCCATTAGACAGAGCTTTGGTGAAGCAAGATATATTTGGAGATGCGAAAACTTAAAAGATGGTTCAAATTCTAGATGTCGAAAGTATTTTGAATTACAAGGGTAGATTTATGCCTCTAAATAAACTCCTTGGACCTCACCTCAAACTGTCTACTGATAAAGCTCCCAAACTAGAGATTAAAGCATTGCTTGAACACCTCAAGTATAATTTCTTGGGGAATGATAATACCTTACCTATTATTTTATCTATAGGATTATCTGATGTATGGGTTAAAGAGGCATTACCAGTGCTTAAAAGGTGAAAAAAACTATTGGGGAGAAGATGTCAAACTTTAAAGAAATAAGTCCTACCATTTGCATGCATAAAATATTCATCTAGAAAGGGTAAAACCAAGTGTATAACACCATGAAATATTAAATACATCAATGAAAGAAGTGGTACGAAAGAAAGTGATCAAGTGGGTTGATGTATGCATTGTGTATCCTATTTCAAACAGAAAGTGGGTTAGGCCCATTCAATATGTTCCGACTAAAAAAAGGCATAAAAGTGGTGGCTAATGATAAGGATGAGTTGATCCTGACTCATATAGTGAATGGGTAGAGAATTTACATGGACAATTAAAAGTATAATGATGGCACTCGCAAAGATCATTACCCAATCCTTTTCATTGACCAGATTTTGGAAAAACTTATTGGGAAGGAGTATTATTACCTTTTATATGGATATTTTTGTAATAATCAAATAGCCATAGAACTAAGAAGATCAAGAAAAGACCACATTCACCTGTCCTTATGGGACATATGTCTTTAAGCATATGTTTTTTAGACTGTGTGATGCACTAGCCAAATTACAGTGTTGTATGATGGCTATATTTTAAGACATGGTGGAAAACTTTGTTGAGGTATTTATGGATGATTTTTCTTTTTTTGGTAATTCATTTGTAGTGTGTTTACAGAATCTTGATAAGGTCCTAATAAGATGTGAGGAGACAAATCTAGTACTAAACTAGGAAAAGTGTCACTTTCTAGTTAAGTAAGGTATCTTCCTTGGCCATAAAGTGTCACAGAGAGTATTGGAGGTAGATAGAGAAAAAGTAGAGGTTATAGAAAAGTTATCACCACTAGTGTCAATAAAAGGGGTATGTAATTTCTTAGACATTTTAAATTCTGTATGAGATTTATAAGAAATTTCTCAAAGACGTGAAGACCTATGTGTAAATTGCTTGAAAAATAAGTGATGTTTGAATTTGGGGCCGACTATATTAAGGCATTAGAGGAGTTGATGAAAAAGTTGATAGAAGCTCCTATCTTGACAACTCCTGATTGGGAACTCCTTTATGAGTTAATGTGTGACACCAGTAATATAGTAGTGGGAGCAGTATTAGGTCAGGGGAAAAAGAAGATTTTTTCTTCTATATACTATGCTAACAAAACGCTAGACTCTACCCAAACCAATTATATGGTGATTGAGAAGGAGATGTTGGTTCTAGTTTATGCTTTTGAAAAGTTCAGATCCTATCTAGTGGAGACGAAGTTGATAGTCCATGCTTACCATGTTGTCACATGTTTAATATATAAGAAATATGCAAAATCTAGGCTAATCAGATTGATTCTATTATTGCAAGAATCTGATATTGAGGTTCAAAATAGAAAGAGGATAGAGAATTAGGTAGCAGATCATTTATAACGACTAGAGGATCGGTCATAAGTTATTAAAGAAAGACGTATTAGGAAAGAATTTCCAAATGAACAACTTTTTGCATTGAGTATAGCTGATATACCCTATTATGTAGATATAATAAACTTATTGGTGAGTGCATGCATCCACCAAAAGTGACAAGTCGTTAAAACAAAATATTGTACTTTAATTGTCACCTCGTACGTATGGGATAAGCAATAAATATTTAAGTAGGTTACTATTAGAGTGGTTAGAAGATGTATTCTTGAGTTCCAAGATAAATAGGTTCTTGAGGGTTGTCACTCATCACTTTATGGAGGTCATCATGGACGAGAGTGCACAATGCATAAAGTGTTATAACCAAGATTTTCTTTCCTACATTGTTCAAGGATGCCTTCGTTTTTCTTAAAGATTATGACCAATGTAAGCAAATGGAAACTCTGTCCATATTACATTAAATGTCATTGAAAAATATCATAGAAGTAGAGATCTTTAATGTTTGGGGTATACATTTCATAGGTCCATTTCCACCATTGTTTGGTATGAGTACATCTTAGTCATAGTTGACTACGTATCTAAATGGGTAGAAGTGACAACTTGGCCTACTAATGATGCAAAAGTAGTGGTTATATTTATAAATAAGTACTTTTCCTCTATATTTGAAACTCAAGATCAATCATTAGTGATGGAGGATCTATTTTGTAAATAATTAGTTTATAAATTTTCTAGCAAAGTATCGGTAAGACATAGAGTTGTTACAGAATACCATTCTCAAACAAGTAGTCAAATCAATGTGTTAAGTCATGAAATCAAGCAGATTCTCTAGAAAACTATGATTATCAATGCAAGGACTAGGACATCATATTGGATGATGTACTATGGGAATATAGAACTTCTCACAAAACACCCATCAGAATATCACTATATCTATTAGTATATGGGAAAGCATTTTATTTGCCTATTGAGATTGAGCATCAAGCTTTATGGTGGTAAAAATGTTGAACCTCAATCATAAGTTAGCAGGGAAAAAGTTATTTCTTTAGTAACATTAACTTGATGAGTTTCATTTACATGCTTATAAGAACATAAAACTCTATAAGAAGAAGAGAAAAATATGACATAAAAAGCATATATGCCCTGGGTGTTTGATCATGGCTAGAAACTACTGCTAGTTAATTTTAGGTTAAATCTTTCCCTAGGAATTTTAAGGTTGAAGTTGTATAGACCGTTTGAGGTTGTTTGAATGAACCATAATATGGAATATGAGTTATGGTGTGAGAATAAAAGTTTGAATTTTCTAGTAAATGCATAGAGACCCAAGCATTGCTGGCTAAGCATAAGATTGACAAAAGACATTTCTCAAGTTTATAGATGAATGATTGTAGTTGTAGCATTCCATGATGTTAAATAAAATTCCACATAGAAGGAATCCATGAATGTAGTGTAATAGCATAGGATATTTATTAAAAAAATATAATAAAAACAAAAATACGAAAAGAAATTTTGAGCTACGACCAAAACTATGGCGCTTGATGGAAGGCAACCCACCCTTCTAATGCATTTTTTACTTATTTTATAGGGATTTTTAGGTGCTATGAGGCCAAACGTAGTTGGGAAAATCCAAGAGGATAATAGAAATCAATCAAGGTATGCAGTGCAACATGGAAAAGGATCTTACGATGTACTACCAGGGCTCATATGATGGGACCGCAAAACATATCATAACATAAAGGTCCATTGGTTATGCCTCGTGATTGGTGCTATATCTAAGGCCCTTGAACCTCATTATGAGCCCTATGGTGAAACTCCCCTTCATCATGCCTTATTTTCACTAAATCCAATTTTAAATAATCGAGTCAACCCGACCTAGAAGGCTTCATTTAAATACCTCCAACCAGAATTTTCATCTCTTTTTCACCATAAACACACCATACACCATTCCTTTAATTATAAATGCATGACACAACTCTAAATCCGTCGAATCTCCCCTTTTTAACTTGATACATCTACCCAAGGTTAGATTACATAACCCCATCAGTATTCTGTTATTAATTACGTGCTTATTAGCTTGTTGTGTATCCTTTGATTTTAAATTTGTCACAAATGAAGTTCAATAGTGTTAACGCTTGATGCTAGCAACTTTTAAAGATGAACACGTTGCTTGATTCATTGTGGTGCATGTGGATATCCTTAATTCTAGTGGAAAGTGATTTTAGGAGTATTAATTAACGTAAAAGTTTCACTTTGTTAGTTACTTAAGTCATGATCATGCATGATTTTTAATTTGAACTATGATTCACCTGCGAATATGCTATGATTATACATGATTTTGTTATGTCCATTTGATGTTATCGTGACTGGTATACTACCAAAGTATTTGAACAGTGAAATATGGGATGTGGTTGAGGATTATTTTTGTAATACTTTTGGGTGTAAATTATAGATTTTGTGTAATAGATTGTGCCTGTTAGCTTATTGTTGTATTGATCCTTAAAGGTTAATACTTTGAATAATGATGGCTATGTGATAGAACTAGTCCAAGAATTGTGAGTAGGGAAGTTTGAATACCTAAAAATAATGACTAGCTTTAGTATGCTAACAAATTAGATATGGGGTAGTTTCAACTACCTCTTAACTGAATTATGGTTTGCCAATTGTGGTTGAAATAATGCTTTTTGTTGGTGTATTTGTAACATGATGCATGGTACCCTAATTGAGCAAGGGAAAATAAGGTGCCTCTGCCCTACGACAAGAACAAAAATAGAATCGTACTGGCCAGCCATATGTGTAGCTCAAGCTACCCCAGTAGCCTCTCAAAGTGGGTGTCAGAGGTTCGACATCAAATGCATTGACAACGATGGAATATAATAGTACAAAGATAATAAAGAGAACAATTACCAACCAATGGAGCAAATTTACAAAGATAGGTTAAAATATGACTACCCACAGATCTTAGCAAGTATATGACAACTATAAATGGAGTCTTTCGTTGACGATATATGTGAATGTAACATGGATTTTTATAAGGATTTATTTGAAATTTGTTTCAAAATACTCAATTCAATAGTATCAAACTTCATGGGTGCGTCGTCAAACTAGATGCAATAGTGCTAAACACCTTTCATCACACACCTTGTGTTGATCATACTAGACTAAAGGAATTATACATCATGCCGCCGTATTAATATATCTTTCACACACTTTGTGCGCCTAGACCAAATGCTGTATAGGAAACCACAGAGATAAACAAAAACAAAACATAACTTTATGCTTATTTTAGTAAAGAAGCATGAATTTGGATACACATAGTCGGTGCTTGCTTTATTCCAAGGACCCAGTTTACTAATGTCACGTGTGATTAGGTATGTCTAATTTTTGCTTTGATTATTGCCGACTTATTAATGTTAGTGCAGTGACTAGATCGGCAATGAGGAAAAACCGAGTTGACAAGGGCTTTAGGATTAGTTTTGAGGCCTTGTGACACAAATTTTTAAGGACAATGGGGTCGGGAAGAACTTGTGGATTAAAAGACTACTAGAAACCTCAGAGGGGTTGATATCTCCAAGGTGAAGGAGCTCAATTCCACCCAAGGGTAGATTCTTACCACTTCCAAGAGAAATACACGTGATGGTGGCTTGTTTTTCCACTTCTATGACATGACCAATTTGATGATGATGTATAGAAGATGGCCACTCACTGCAAATGAGTTAATATAGTTGGATGCCAACTACCCTAAGAATTATAATGCAAAAGCCATGCTTCGAGTTGGCCCGACTTTTAGAGAGCCTATATTTTATGATGTCCCTATATATGATGTGCACTTGCTAGTTGATTCTAACATTTACATTGATATTGATTATGATCAGGAAGACTCTGAGGAGGGGTATCTCAGTCTTGATGTGGATGAGGGTGAAACTAGAGACCAAGAATTTCTTTTTCCCCATCTTTTGATTATATTTGAGTTGTGCACTGAGGAGAGTGTTCTTTTTAAATGTGGTACAAGGGTAAAAATTTTCCTGATGTTAATCTTTTGTTTAATTTCTCTTGCGTCTAATTTCTATGGATAAAAAGTTTGTCAGTACCTTAGTATCAGATTTCAGTATTTTATGGATCTTCTACCAGTCGAATTATTATGGTTTGTAATAAGTAGTAATCCTTAATTTATTGAATTCTATTATTTGTTAGTAATAATTATGTTTACTATTAGTTTTTTTGTTATTGGCTTCCTCATCTTTTGCTTTCGGTTCTTTTCCTGGAGATAGTCTTTTTGAATCGAGTAGGATTAAATGGTTAAGTTTTTAGAGTAATTTTTTTGAATAAGTTGTTCATAACAATCATAGTTAAGTACTTTCCTCTATGACAGATAGATGATGACCATCTTAAGAGAAAATTATTCATATAGAGAGAGTAGGAATTTGAACCCTTTCAATAATTTGTTATTAAGTGCTCTTGTAGGCCACATGACTCTATGATGCTAGTGTGATTTGTATTAAAATCATGTTGTGATGAGTTGAATGATTACTGTTGGGACACTTAGGCTCATTTATGTGAATCTGGTATGATTTTAGCTTAATTTGAATTCCTAATCTTGCTCGATTAAGAATCTATAGGAATCCTTATTAATTTTAAAATGTGTCATGTAGGTGTAAGGTTTTGGTTTTATTCCATGTATAGATATTGTTGTCTAGAACATGCCTTGTGTGTTTGCAATGTGAAATGAAGAATTTTGAGCTTAGGAGATTATACAGGTATTTCCTTGGTCGCCATGTGATAAAGATCATTATACGGAAACTAGAAACAACCACAATAACTAAAGAAGTGACAAATTGAAATACGGAAAGTAACGGGATAAAATGATAGATAATAGAAGATAGAGAGATTGAGACAAAAAGATAGAAAGAAATAGGAACAAATAATTATATTACACTTACAAACCCAAATTAATTATCAACATGCACCTAATATCTAACGTTGACCGCAAGGGCATCGAACAACCATTGTTTCTAAACAAATGTCAACAAGATCTTTTCCAAGCTTTCACTCACTCTTTCAAGAGATCTTATATTTTCATTTTCAAAAGCAAACGAAAGAAATAAAGACCTAATCTATTCTTTTTATAGTCTAGGGTTATCTTATTACAATGGTCCCAAAAGTGGCCCATGAGCCAAATGAAACTAATTGCCATAATTAATGGATTGTTATGACCCGCTCTAAATCTGCTAGAGTAGGTTTGGCACACATCAAAAGCAACTGGGGTACATGTTCCTTCAAATGGGATTTTTAGCCCCGTCTTGAACTCTTTTGACCTCATCAAACTCCCTTGACCGAACTAGAAGGTCTTCATCATCCAAGTGGCTTGTTTTGATGGAACAAAGGAGTCCTCAAGAACTTCTATCATCATAAGAATCTTATCCAAAGGTCCGGCGGCAATTTGGATTGTATCCTCCTCCCCTTCTTGAAATGGATTCCACCTCAAATCAAAACCTTGAAAAACCAAAGAAAGTACAAAAAAATACAACATCCTCATGGAAAGAGGGTTCTGGTTAGCACAAACAAACATAGAATCATGTCAGGGATGCACAAACTTAAGATATAATCAAGCATCTTTTATTTTAATATGTAAAACTTAGTGAAAAAGTTACAAAGAAGTAGTTATAGGAATCATCAAAAGATAACGAAACCACAAAGGTCATAATGGCATCAACAACATTTAAAGGTATGACCACCATCATCTTAGGAGCCATAAGAAACAATTATTTCATCATCTCTTTAAGAGACCACACCAAGAGTGGGGAGACTAATGGTTAAAAATCCCACAGGAGTTATTCGGGGTCAAGGATATGAATGATCAATCAAGTATTATCACTCAAACAAGTGGACCAACCAACAAGTATCTTACCACCTAATAAAATAATTCAAAGACTAGAATGGACATCATCATAGTCAATGAGGTAGTATAAAAATGAATCAGGAATAAAAGTATCACCTAAGGTGCTATTGTCTATAATAATGCCACTTGGCTCAAAAGATTTAGCACATAATGCACACAAGGATGTAATAAAAAATATTTAAGCACATATAAATTTTCCTTTTAAAACAATTCTCCAAGGAGAGGAATTTCATTAATGGAGTCATGCTACTAAGAAGAATAGGGACCCTTCTATAAATAATACCAAACAAAAATAAATGGTTCTTCCAAGGAGTTGGGTTCCCTCTAGATAAGGTGGTAGACATGCTCCCAAGAGCCCTAAAAGGTACTTCAAATTTCCTAACCCTGTGAAGGTGGGAAGAGGTTTCTATCATTAAAGGAATCTTCCACAAACAAAGAGTCAACATAGTATCCACAAGTTGCGGTCCTCACAACTTAAGCTCAAGTGCGTCAAATAAGGATGCATATTTACCCCAAGGTCCTCAAGAATGAAACCACCTTTGAGAAAAGGGTCGTTTATTGAAAACAAATCACAAAGAAGGGTATCAAATAAATGGAAATCATCCATAGTATTTTCAAGAGGAAACTCTCGCCTTGACCTTCATGTAGAGAAACCTTGGTCATGAATAGAAACACATAATGTTGAACTCCATTGGATCTTCTCATCACTCCATTTCTTTAAAGAAAAATCATCTTTGTTGTAAATCATTCCCATGCACAACTGTCACAACCTGAGGCTATCTCCTGGTCACAACACCGGTGTTTACGGTCATAAGTAACCACAAGTTAACCCATACTCTAGTATCTACTATGAGCACTGAATAATATAATATGAGATATACATATCCATAAAGTGAACTAATATGGTACTGTGCTGAAATCAAATATGAAAATATAATCCAACATATCTAAAACAACTAAATAAACTAAAATCGAATAATTGTCTATCTATCTGAAACAACTGATAAGAGAACTGAAAATCGACTGTCGATTTGACTGCCTAAAAGCCTCTAGAAATCATGAGGAGTTGATGGGATAGACCCCCAACTAACTCTAACTGACTGAACATAAATAGACATTAAAATAATGATAAGATATGCTATGTCCTCATAGAAAAGGACTTACCACTCTTGTTGATGTATAATGTTTGATTGTCTAAGTACAGTTGGGAAACAGAGGGTCCAAACCTATGTTATAAGACAACATAGCGCAATGGAGAAGTATGCGATCAGTACTTTGAATGTACTGGTACGTGAGATAAGGACTAACAGAAATGCATAAGGTAACTGAACATAGATGCATAACGTTTAAAATTGAGAATGCAAGACCAAACATAAACATATATACTGAAATAATCTAGAATCTGAGTAACTAAAATATGTATATCTGAACACCTAAAATCTATAAACTTGGTTATACTAACCTGAACTGATTTATTCTGAGAACTACACTGAGACTGTGGGAGCTACCTATAACCGACACGCCCCAATCTGAGCTATTGGGGTCCAACTTGTAATCCCAGTTAGATGGGTGTTGGTACCTTTCCAGGGGTACCAAAAATGACTGACAATATGGATCCACAAGGCTAATGTCCCAGAGGATGAGGGTTTCATGCCTCTACTGATGGGGGACCCCTCATAAACTACAATGGCACCGTAGGTCTGGAACTTAGGGACTGTTACTAACTACTCATGCCTAACTGATGGGGGATTCGTCATCCGTGTATTCACTCAGTACTAAGTGTTACTCCCAACTGAATGACACTGATATTATTAGTCATTTAACATGATATGGTACTATTTTTGTAAATGCTCAGCATGAACATGATGTTCTAAATATGATAATAAAACCATGGTATGACTGACTTGTTAATTAAAACAAATCATGTAAAAACACATAGGTATCGGGTGTTCATAACCCGCCAATAGTGAATGATTACAAGATGTGATAACAATACTTAAAACAGTGACATGAATTAAAAATTCAAAGACCTAAAGCAAGCACTAACCCAATGAATGACACAGATACATGAATTTGAACATGGGAATGTGTTAAACATGAGAAAACATCATACTTACATAGTTTAATTCATAACTTGAGGATTTATCATGAAATCAAAGGAATTAAGATGAGAGAAATTATAATTCAAACATGATCTGACTTAAATAATGTGGAAATACATGTGTTCATGGCTTGAATTTGATTTACTAAAAAGTTCATGGATTAAATTCATAAGTTTCTTAGATAAATTCATAAATTAGGATAGGATTCATACTTTTAAACAAAAATAGGGGTTTTGGGCTTAATGGGTGGAAGGAACCCATTGATGAATGCCCCACATACCTGTACTAGAAGCTTTAGAGGAGAATCCTTGTAATTGTTCGTGCCTTTAAGAAACACAAATTATTGTTTTTAAGTATGGGAGAAAAATAAGGGTTTTGGGCTCAATGTTAAGTGTTTGATATTGAGAGAAAATAAGCTTCTTTGAGGGTTATAAGTCATGGGTTTAAGTTATAAGAAGGAAAAAGACCAAAAATCCCCTTTAACTGATCATTACATAATTCATCTTCATTCTATACGAGTTGACGATACGGCTCATATAATGATGATATGAATGGCATCTTGACTCATAAGTTTGGCAAAATTAGAATAGCATACACTAGTCAACATACGAGTCCCATCTTACGACTCATATCATTTCATATGACTAGTACTCACCCTCTCGTAACCCGTACACAACTTATCTTACCTCATACTAACTTGGTTACGACTTACCACGTATGACTCGTATGATAATTTTATGACTTCCAAGGTTATGGTTGTACCTTAAATAGAAATTCACCAATCACACAATATCTTAGGTACGAGTTCTATGTACGACTTGTATTATATGCATACGACTCAAGGGATGATTTATATGATGCACAAAAGCTTTTTAGGGATGGATTATTACAATATCTCCCCCTTGGGAACATTCATCCTCGAATGAAATTAGCTAAGATGAGATATTGATGCGACCCGATTAGGGGCCTTGTCATAATGGACATCCCAAGTTCATTCGGGACCGGAGACCACCTTCGTTACCCAACCCAACCTCCAGCCACCTGCCCTGAGTTGGCTGAGTCTTTATCATGTAGCAAGAGAGTGCAACATCTCATATAAAGACTCCGAGATAAGATCATAACTGTTATCGACCCAACTGAGTCCAACCAACCCATACCAAAAATCCAACCATACGAAAGGCCATAAACTAGGCCATAACTAGAGATATTCCAAAACATAATACAATTAATCAAAAAATAAAATAAGATGGAACAACCAATAATATCGTCCAATGATGTAGCCCATCATCTTATTCCAATGCCTAGGCCTATACTAATACTGATCCCGCCCATTCCAACCCATAGAAGTACCATAAAGCCTCTAACTAGAAGAGTAAGAAAATTTGGTTGGGACATGCCCCTAACCATAGACAAAACTAATGTATATAAATAAACCAAAATGCCTAGAAATATCCATAACATAAAATGGAGCCATCCGAAAGAATAGAAGCTCACCACTTCAGTCTAAATGTTATCCCTGAGTCAATCACTATGTAGAAGGAGTAGAATAGTCAGTTTCTGCATAGCATGGTTATACAGCCGCCAGTTAATAGGTTAGCGGGTGAATGCTAGCATGATCTCAAGATAAGGATAAAATAATCCCATTTATAAAATCAAGTAAAACCATCCATATGCAAACAATCATACATATATATATATATAACCATGTCAGGAAAAGAGATCAGTTTTAGTATGCCTTTAAAACCTCTACCTAGGTTGTGTAGCTTTGCCATCCTAAACCACCTATGGGCTATATGGGTTCAGCTTCCCCTACTAAAATGGCCCCAGTGCGTGTAACCGCATGACAAGGAAAGCAAACCTTGGGATGACTATTATATTCTCCAAAATATAATGTGATATCATGCACATGGTCACCAAAACCATCCTCACATCGACAAATATGAGTTTCCAATTTTGGTACCCTCAGACTTTCACTTTTCATGGCTTTGATACACATCCCGCCATTATTGTCCAATTAAAACCAATTTCTAAATAACCAAACCATTATCCATTTATTAACCAAGGACATTAATAGTGGTATCATTATACCAATCTTTACCTGCAAGTATTATCCATAGCCAAACATATATAGGTTTAAGGGGACTTTCAAGTGCCCTTTCATTTACGATATTAAATCACTTGGGGGATTCCATGTTCCCCACAAGCATAACCATTAGCCATTTACCATTTCGAGCTATTTAAACCATGTATAATTCCTTTACCAAGTTTTAAAAAAAGAAAGAGGTCCATTAACAGTAGTTAATGCAATGAATATATCTTTATGAGCATTTTGTCAAACACATTGGGGGCATAACATGAGCAAAACCAATTCCACTTACCATTAAACCATTCCCATGCAATACTATTATCCAAAACCACCATTAATGCATATAAAAGAACAATTAAACCTATGATAAACCATAACCAACCATTTAATATCAAAACCCCTAATTCATATTTGAAAACCAAAATCATACAACTATTGAAATCATGAAAACATTCATAAAAATCATTACTTTAGATAGAATTAACAATGAGGGAAGAGAACATGCCTTAAACCAAGATGATGATGGAAAGAGATCCCAAAAACAACCACCAATTCAATCCTCTAGTTGAAACCCTAGCTTCCCTTGCCTAAAAGCTTTTGAGAGAATTATGGAGTGTTTAGAAGAGTTTATAAGTGTTAATGAATAGAATAATAGGGTAAATATCCTTCCAAGTAGGTTAAAAGTCATGGGAAATTATTAGGATAAGTGGGGAAATATCCAGAATGCCCTCACTTAAGTTACACCAACATCCCATCCCAAAGGTATGATTAACCCACACAAGTCGTACCCTTCGATACGAGTGGTACCTCCACTCGTATCCTAGACTCAACCTTTTGATCCAACACTATCCAACATATGACTCATCAAACCAAATCATATCTAAATCTATCATAGCCCGAGGCTACCCCCTAGTCACGGCAACGGTGCTAACAATCACAAGTGACCATAAGCTAACCCATGAGTTGGTACCTACTGTGAGTATTGAATAAAGTAACAAAATACATAAGTGCAAAAGTAAACTGCATTTTCCATACAGTTTAAATACTAAAAATATAAATGAATTTGTAAGTCTGAAAACATCAGCGAAAATACTAAAATCTGACTAATAACACTGATAAACTAACTGACTATCAGAATGTCTAAAAAGCCTCTAAATGACTGACTGTGGAGTTGACGGGACAAATCCCTGACTAACTCCAACTTATTGAAATAGAGAAATACTGAAATAATTGAATGAAAGATAAACTTGTCCTTAAAAGATGAGGACTCACCACTACTACTACTCCTATAATGCTGAACTATCTAAGGGCGGTCAGGAAACTATGCGTTCGAACCTATGATATAAGACATCATAACATGAAGAAAGTATGCGGTCAGTACTTTAAATATACTGGTATATGAGATGAGGTTAGGCTAAAATATATGGATTAACTGTGCATAATGTAATGGTTGACTAAATAATATGGGATACCTGAGTAAGCATAGGTAAAAATTGAAATTCTGAGAATGCAAGACCAAGCATATATATATTTTTGAAATAATCTGTAAACTGAAATAATAAAATTGGATAATTGAATAGCTGAGAATCTGTATGCTTTGGTCAAGTAAGATTGAACTTAAAACTATACTGAATACTGTACTGAGTTTATGGGACCTACCTATAATCGACATGCCCCAAATCTATTGTTGGGGTCCAACCTATAACCTCAGTTCGAAGGGTGTCAGTACTGCGCCACGGGTACTAACGTTGGTTGTGTGGATCCACTAATCAGATATCCCAAAGGACTAGGGTGTCATGCCCAACTAATGAGGGACTCCTCAAAGTCTACGCTGGTGCCGTAGGTCTGGAACTTAGGGAATGCTACTAACATCCCATGCCTAATTGACGGGGGAGACAAGTGCCTCATGCCTAACTGATGGGATAGATAAGTGGCTCATGCATAACTTACGGGAGAGATGCCTTCCCAACATTCCCTCGGTGCTAAGTTTTACTTCCAATTAAAAGACATGGATTACTAGACTGAACTAAGCTTAACTGAACAAACAACTGATCATAATAACTGACTGAATGATAATGCTTATGGAATATCTGAAAATCATTTTGAAGATACTAAAATTATGTAAATAGCTAAGTATTGAGTATTCATAACCCTCCAGCACTGAATGAAAATAACAATAAGGACATATGAAGCTTTAAAACCACAATAAAGAATCATTGCTCAAAAACCCAACATTTAAACATTTCGTCAAAAACATATGAGTCATAAATTTAAGTATAGAAATGGGTAAATCATGTGATAATAACACAATTACAATACTAAAACCATGAATTAGGGATTTAAAATGAGTATTTCAATGCTCAAATCATATAAGGGCTCATTCCATCAAAAAACATTTGAAGCATAACTTGTAATCAAACTCAGTAACAATTTCATGGAGATAATTCATCATAAACATGTAAAAACTCATAATTTGATATAAAAAGGGGATTCTTTGACTTCATGGGTGAAAAGATCTCATGGATGAACATCACACATACCTTGAATCTTAAATCTTAAAAGAGAAACACAAATCTTTAAGCTTTCTTTAAGGTTCTTTTATTTGGGAACTTGATTTTTGGTTTCCTTGGAGAGAAAGAAATGAATTTGATGAACTTGGTGGGAATGATTAGGGTTTGTTTTTGAGAGGAAATTGGGGTAAAATAGGCATATAATACCCTAACCGACTTTTGTTTTTTGTTTTTATGAATTGGATTGAGGGAAAAAAATCAATTGCCGCTCAGGCATTTAAATTTGCAACTGGTACACCGATTAGAAGGGCATCGCAATGCGGTGATTACCTTATCGCTATAGCCACCACACCACTATTGCGGTGAGTTACTAAAATCAAAATCCAAACACGACTTAATCCTCATCTGAAAAATCTAAAACATCCCCGAGACATGGTCCTTATGCTCTTAAACATGAATTAACTCAAAAACCTATGTCTCGAGGTTGGGAAAAAACATTTAAAATTCCTTATAGTTATGAGGAAAAAAATAAGACTAAGTACCCAACACTTGGTGAAATTTTTAGGCTATAAGTCTCTTATACATGCAACTAGGAGCTGGACTAAGCTAAGAAAAGTATGGGGTATTATAATATCTCTCCTTTTGGAACATTCATCCTCGAATAAGATTGGTTAGACTAATAGTACTATACTGTGGTAAATGAGATCATGTACTAAACATGCATGACATTGAATATGATTGCATAACTGATTCAAAAAACTGATACCTTAATTGAACTAATTTCCTTGAGTATATGCAATGAAATGATAATGGTTATAAGGCTGAGATAGAAACGAGATAGCCAACTTATGAGTAACCACTACTTTAGGCTAGATCTGATTTTGTGAAGAAAAGATGAGAGGTTTTAAGACATGAAAACTAGGGGTATTACAACATCTCTCGCTTGGGATCGTTCGTACCCTAAATGATACTGACTTGGCTAAAATACTAAGGAAGGACTGAGATGATGCATAGGACACTTACGAACTGAATCATGACTGAATATCTAAATCTGGAACATGATGCATAAACTGAACTGAATTTATAATTTACATGGATGCGAACAAACTATATCTTAGAATTGTAATATTCATGAAACTTCTGATAGTAAGACTTAATCAGAAGATAGGAAAACCAAAGGAACTTGTTGTTTGAATACTAAACTGAATTGCTGGATATACAGACTAAATTATACTAAAAGCTTATACTCAACTGGAGTATTTCTTCAACACTCTTCCTAAGAAGTAATAAACAATAGTAGGAAGAAAAGAACTTTGGCATAATCTGAATAAGATAGACAAGTAAGGAATCTTAATAAGGCTATAACTCTATAACATGGAACATAGGCCTATGAAACATAAACTGGAATTGCTATCCTTAGACAATGCAACTGCTACTCTCAAGCTTAGACATACTCCTCAAATACTTTCTCAACTATACATTCTGCTTTAATACTGCACTTTACTTGAGGCTACTAAAAATGTTCACATGGGAACTAATAACTCTATCTACTGAAGTTTGAGCTGAACTAAATTCTTTTACTATATTCAAGCCTACACAAATCTACAAATTGCACCCATAACACTATAATACTATTCAAAATCATGAATTCAATATACCCTGCATTTTTATAACTTCTTATCTCAAGATAATTATACTTACCACTTCAATAACTAAATTCAACCTCTTACTAGGAATGAAATAATGCACAATGTACCCATCCACTTATATTACTAATATAACGTTCAAGCCTATAATCATAACCACACATGAACTTCTAGGCAAACAACCTATCAATCTATCTTTTTTGTACTCTCTAATACTTCTTTAATTAACAACTTCCATGTGCTATTATTAAGAAAATCACATAAAAAATTTCAACTACCCATGACATATATCAAAAATTTGTCCTTAATATTACTCCACACTTATAACCTTAGATCAAACAAGCATACAACAATCTTTCCTCAACATAAAATATTTACTTTTTCCCACCTAAATAACTGTTGATCACCACTACTATTTCATAAAGAGAGGTCACTAAAAGGTTAGAGCATGAGGACTGAAGCATGAAAGAATACTATGCATAACCTGAACGCTCAACTAAGGCCTGAGAAATAGAGTATCCACGACCTGGATTTATTACAGAGTTAAAAACTGAGGATGTATATGACACAATTAGAATTTCACTGATTATTAAGATAGTAGCATGAGTACTGGAACTGAACATATTATAAAGCATGAGTACATGAGTCATGAGATGCATGACCTGAGTTTGGATTTCATAAATTCATTGAATATAATTCATATAGGTGAGTAAAGTAGAACTCCTTATACTAAAACTGGAAGCATAGTATTCTTTCCTGCTACAAAGAACTAACATATAAGGCATGGGTATATATCATGAGAACTAATGCATAAATACCAAAATAAAAATGGGTTGGGCATTACCCTCCCTCACTACTATTCTACAGCGTACTAGCATCACTATTAGAATCTGATAGTCTGACTTGGTTACTTATTCTATTATCCCTCCCTTACCTATAAGCCATCACTCTAGGTCTATGGGACCTTTTTGATAAACTCTAAACTGGACTGCACCCCCTTTAATCTAAAGTTTAGAATATGACAGTACTCATTAGTAACAAATTTACCCCGAAAGACTACACTTAGAAGTGCAAAACCCGCTGCTAATACTACCTTCTGAGATACAAATCTTAACTTTTTATAGCCTCAATAGTAATCACATAATAACATAAACGCTAACTAACATAGAATCTTCATGAGTACCGCCATACCATGAGTTCACACCATCTAAAATTTCAATTTTCCTTACTGTTAGATCAACCATCCAAGATTCAAACTTAGATTTTAATACGTAGTATGGATATTCCCAAATATTTATTGAACTATACTAACTTCCTTCATTGCCTACTAATATCATACCTCTAAGCTTATTTTTTCCCTAAACTATGAGAATTACCATTAGACCTAAACATCCAATATCATCATTCTATATCCCATAATTTAGCTGGTAAGAACATTAATCACTACATTAATAGCCTCATTCAAACTTAGAAATTCAAGGGTACTATATAAATGTGTCCATACCATCATACTTAACTTAATTTCTTGCATACACTGTTTCAAGCCTACTAATTCACCTTTCATACAACTAACCCTATGGATAGATCATCTACTAAATTCATATAACACTATCCCCTCTTAACTACTACTAAACTTTTGGTTTCATGCTTCTAACTTTGGATTATTGCAATACCCCAAACTTTTCTTAAGCCTAATTTCATCTCTATAAGATTAACGAATGACATTCAAAGTAAGTAATATTTAAATCATATAGAATTTTCCTAATTTTAACTTGTTATCGTATGGAAAATTGAATTAGCTTTTCAACGATATAAGATTCTCCCAAATACAATAACTGGGCAAGAAGTTATGGCTAATTGAGGTTCCAATCGTAAAACACCATCATTCAGACCTTTAGCGTATCACGGAGAGGAGTAATATCCCAATTGTCAGTTTTCAGTGGACTAGCGCGATATTGGCGCATCGCGCCAGGTGCCAAAATGGCATTCCAAAGAGGTACCACGATGGCTCCGCGTTGCAGAGTCTGCCTAGTTTCCAGTGGTCAATTTCCAGTAAGCCACCGCGATAGTGGCGCGTTGCAGTGGCTACTTAGTTTGCAAATATTTTGTTTTTTCAGTTTGTTAAGAGTTAAAGCGGGGTATTTTGGTTAATTAACCTACCCCCAATCTATCCAAAAACATAAAATCAATTACATAACAAAGCACTTTATGCCCTAATCCTCATTCTCTTCAAAACAAATATCCTAGTTTATCACACTTCTCCTCCAAGAAACTCAAGATTTCTCCATTCATTCTCTAAATTGAGCCAACATTCCAAGTTCTTAGTGCAAGAATTCCAAGAACCCTCATTTAAGAGTGCAATTAGCATCTCAAAAGCAAGCCTATTCATTAAGTTCACAATCTAAGGTATGGGGGGTTTCAACAAGGACAATCCTTTCGTTATTGAGCCCAAAAATTATTTTAAATTATAAATTACTGAATTCTATGTGATTCCTTATGAAATTGGAGTTAAGGTTTATACCCAAGTCATATTATTTGAAGTTTATGATATTTCAAGTGATTGAATGTTGAATTACCTGAAAAATTTCATATACTTATGCATGTAATGCAAATTTCCAGATTTTCCCAATTGAGTTTAAGCAAGACATTGAGATTCTTGATTTTATTATTTTGATATTGTTAAAGTATGATTCAAGAAGAATATTGAGCCTTATGTTTTGCTATTATTTTGAATGTTTATACGTGAGTTTTAAATTAAGATTTATACCCATTATCACTATTTACAAGATTATAATTTTTGAGATATTTTGAAGATAAGTTTCATGTCTATTCTCTTATTTTCATGCCTATTGTAGAAAATTTCAGATTTTGAGTTATATTATTATTGAGTGAATTAACAAGCATAAATGCAATGATTTTACATGAGTTTGAGACATGGGTTATTAGGCCCTAATTTGAGTATTGATATTTTAAGAACTTGTGCTTTAAACATCCTGAGATTTGCATATTTTGAGTTATATAATAGTATTTGATCTTTGGATCCTCAGTTGAGTTTTGGAATCCACTTTTTAGAGTTTATTATAGATTACAAATATGAGTTTGGTCTTCATTATAGACCCTTGAGTTACTTTAAGGTGGATTTTCTAAAAGTTCTGACCCTAAGTATGGGAGTAGTATTTAACACTGTGCGAGGAGTGTGGGTTTAGCGCATCCTACTTCCCCAAAATTAAGTGCCACCGTAGGATTAAGATTTATGGGCCTGAGGCCAAGATAGTGATCACTGAGTCGGGGTTATACTCCCTAGCAAGAGTATGAAGCCTCTCCTCAATGTGAGGTTTCTTCCTTAGGAGGATAAAACATTAGAATCCATGTAGCTCATATGGTTTATGTCGGTTAGAAGAACCTCCCAAAGATGTCCCCCACTCTTGAAATAGTTTTATGGATTTAAAGTATTGAGCTAAAGAGTTTACTCTACAGAACGAGTTTCAGATTTCATCTAGCTTACAAGTTGTGAGAATAAGAGGAGAATACAGATTTTAGAGGCAAGTGAAATGACTCACAAGATTTATACTACATGTTTAATTAATCATGATTTATGATATTTATATTTCAGATTTTTATTCAAGCTATGTGAGTCATTTATATCAGCATGCATGATTTTATAAAGATTAATGATATTGTTTATGTAAATGCATGCATCCCCATATACTCAGGACATCCTCAAAGTAATGATCCATATATATGTCTATGTGCTACATTGTCTAATGATGTAGGTACATGTTATAGCGCATATACCATATTCAGTCAGTTCACAACTTTTAGTCAGCAGGTGATGAGTCCTTTTGATTCAAGGGCTCGAGTTAGTTACACAGTTTGAGAAGTATTGTATTTTCTTTATTCAGTCGTATTGAGTTGAGATAGTTGGGAGTCATGACCCGGCTACCTATAGTCAGTACTAGTAGAGGCTTTAAAGACAGTCAGTAATGTTAATGTATTTTATTTTTGTTTTTTGTCAACAGTAGAGCTGTAATCTTGTAAATTCAGATTTGTATTGATTGAGTTCAGATAAGTTTTATGTTTTCGCTGATTTTGTTCAGATTTATTTATTTTATTTGGTTGCTTGTAAGTATGCCAGTAAAAGGGTTAGCTTGGGATCACTTATTACCCTAAGCACTATATGACATCTCGGGACCCATTTTCAGGGTGTTACGATTATATGTTGTCAAAGAATTCTAAGAAGGGATATAAAAACACATCTGACCACTAAGAACGGTGGTACTATCCCTCTATTCAATGACTGGTTCATTAGAAAACTGAAATTGAATGACTCTATTCCTACAATCAACTAAAGTGATTTTCTGGGATACTATAATCGGGCAGTTTCTATATATCCACCTGGCTATGGTAGATTTACCCACTGGGGTAGACAAGAAGAAAGGCTCTACTAATATTTTAGGATTGACATCAAAATTAACAGCTATATAAGGGGTTACAAAAGAAAGTGAGGCTCTGGGATCTAATAAAATATAAATAAAAAGATAAAAGACTTATAACGTACCTTAACTACATTAGGAGAACTTTATTGGTCATGTCGGGGCTAGAGTGCATATAGAATGTTCTAACGCTATCCATTAGTTACGCTCGAAATGGCACCTTGCTGAGTTGGGCGACCGGATAGAATTAAAGGATGATTGGACTGGCTTTACAGACCATTTTTTGGGTAGTCTCTGAGACTGTGGCCTGGCTTGCCAGACCTAAAACACACCTCACTGCTGGATCTACACACACCCTTATAATTCCTACCACATTCTCTACAAAGCGAATTGGTACGACCACTGTTCATACTACCCTGAGACTTAAAACCTAGCGCCCTATCTCAACTGTCATACCTATAGTTTGGCATTGGCGTACTAGCTGAAGAAGGAGATGGGGCTGAGAATTTTTGATGGAACTAAGAACGGTTACCACTCTCAGACCTTGACTTAAAACTACCTATTCTGTCTCTCTTATTCTCTCTCTTTCTCCCTATGCTTCTTCTTATAACTCAGCTGAGCATGAACCATAAGCCTAGATAGGACAATAACCTACTGATAATTTTGAACAACTACTGAATGAGATAAGGTAGTTAATACAATTCTAAACTCGACATGAGAGACGTGTTCATTCAAGGGATCTTCTTGAATAGGCAGAGGTACGGGCTGCTTCCCGTTCCTTATTCCATTATTTCTTTTGGGAGACATTATCTATAAACGAAATGAAGGATGATTCAAAAAGAAAGTTTTAACTAGAGATTATTCTCATTCACACGACAGGAATACTGAAAGGAGGGAAATATTTCCTAAAACTTTTTGTATCCTCTTATCCATAAGTATGGCGCGCTTTACACCCATGCATAAGACTTTACTTAACATGACTTTTCAAACTTCCTAGGACACTGTAAAACTTGTCTCTGATACCAAGTTTTTTCATTACTTGTGGCTACCCCCTAGTTGTGACAACAATGCTTACGGTCATAAATGAACATAAGCTATCCTATGAGATAGTACCTGCTGTGAGCACAGAATAGTGTAACAAAATACACATGTTTAGAAGTAAATTATCAATGCCAATTTGTTTAAATACTAAAAATTTAACTGAATCTGCAATTCTAAAAATATCTGCAAAAATACTAAAATCCAATTGATAACACAGATAAACTAATTGACTATCTGAATGTCTAAAAAGCCTCTAACTGACCGATTGTGGAGTTGATAGGACAAATCCCCAACTAACTCTAACCGATTTAAATTAAGGAATACTAAAATAACTAAATGAAAGATAAACTTGTCCTCGAAAGATAAGGACTCACTATTGCTGCTGCTGCTGTAATGTTGAACCGTTTATGCGTGGTCAGGAAATTGTGCGTGTGAACCTATGATATAAGATATCATAGCACAAAGAAAGTGTGCAGACAGTACATTAATATAATGTTATATGCGATGCGGTTAGGATGAAATACATGAGTTAACTATGCAGTAAAGTAATGGTTGACTGAATAAGATAGAATATCTGAGTAAGTATGCGTGAAAAATAAAATTCTGAGAATGCAAGATCAAGCATATATAAATTTCTGAAATAATCTATAAACTAAAATGCTAAAATATGATAATTGAATTACTGAGAATTTGTATGCTTTGGTCAAGCAAGCCTTAACTAAAATTATACTGAATACTGTACTAAGTTGTAATACCCCGTATTTTTCTAACTTAAATTAACCCTCAGTACATGGGTTGTTCAATATAAAATTTTTGAAATACTTAGTAATTTTCAGTTTAGAGCCTTCCAATGCATGGGAAATTCAGTTATCTTTCTCATGATATAAAATTCACCCAAATTCGATACCCGAGAGAAGAGTTAGAGCCATTTTCATAAAGTAGTGTACCAAAATGCATATCAGCGTATCACGGAGGCCAACCAAATGGCAATTGAAAAATTCCAGTGTTGCTCCTTGATATTGGTGCGTCTCGCCATAGGCTCAGTTCAGAATTGTCATTTTACAGTGTTCCAATGCGATCCCACCACATCGCGCCACCGGCCACATTCCCAATTGTCAGTTTTCGATGGATTGACGCAATAGTTGCGCGTCGCACCAGGTGCCCAAATCGGGTTTCTTAGTAACAAATTTTAAATTATTCCCAGGGGTAGTTTGGTATTTTTCAACAGCCCTAATAAGTCCTAAACACAAAATTTAACCCTAAAGGAGAACTAATTACTCATTATTTCATTATTTTTTTAAGATAAAAAAACATTATTTCCCAAATAGCAAACCCTAGCTTCAATAAATAAGAGCAAAATCAAGATTTTCTCCAAGAAACTTCAAGAATTAACAACCCAAGGTATGTCAGCTGTTCATCTATGGGTCCCTTTCACCCATAGAGTCCAATAATCCATTTTTAAAACTTCAAATATTATGATTCATGATTTACATACTTGAAATTGGATTGTATTCATGTTCTTGATATTAAGTCAGTTTAAATTAATGATTAAATGTAGATTCCATGAAGTTTTAATAGCATGTATATTGAATTGTGTAATACCCATGTTATAATCCATGAATTTGCAAGTTTGGACATTGTAATGCCATGCTTATGTGTTAACCATGATTATGTGCATTAAGTTGTGCTCATTAAGTGTTTGATAGAATGTCTATGTGAAAAAATTAATGAAATCATGACATGTTAAGATATATGCAAGCTTATGCCCTCCAAGTGTTTGATAAAATGTCTTTATAGATAAATTATGAAAAAATGGACCTTGTTATGCTTTTTAAGATCATGCTATGCTTTAATTTTGATGTTATCGAGTCCTGGGGGTATCTAATACCCAAAAATCTAGATGTTCACCTAGAGCTATAGCGGTTACAAAATAGTCTCAGTCATGCCACAAAATAGTAGCACTCAGTCAGTTGTAGAACTTAGTTAACTCAGTCCAGTTCAGTCAGTCGACACGATCATTAACAGTTCAGTCAAATCCAGTACATTCTAGTAATCAATCCATGGTCTATTCAGTTGGGAGTAGGATTCATAACCAAGTGAACCCAAGGATGGGGGCTTACCTGCCAGTAGAGGGTATGATCCATAGAAGCAGTCCTTGTGTTACAGAACTATGTAGCTAGTGTAGGTTGAGACATCAACCTGCCAGTTGAGAGTTGATGAGGTGTTTTAATATGCCAGTTGAGGGTAACACCATTCTCATTAGAGTACCTACTAGATTGGGGTGACTCTTCAGTTTGTCTTTACCCGTGGCATGGTACTGACACCCTTCCAACTAGGGTCACAAGTTAGACCCCAACTCAATTATCTTATTTGGGGCATGTCTGTTAGATAATTGTCTCTCATAGTTTTAGTCTCAATCTTTAGAATAGAACTCAGTTAAGTTTTATAGAATCAGTATTGTCAGATATAACCAATTTGTATCAGTAACTCAGTTATCAATAACTTTAGATATCGGTTACTCAGTATCAGATCATAGGACTTAGCTTCAGACAAGCTCAGTCATAGTATTTATTTATGTGCACATTAGTGCATACTCAGTACTTACAGTAGTGTCAGTTATCTATGTACTCTCATGTTCAGTTACTCTATATCATTTAGTCAGTTATTATTTATGCATATGAACCCTTGCATTCAACCTTACCTCATCTACCATAGTAATACATTCCATGTACTAACACATACTTTTTCTTTGTGCTATGATGTCTCATATCATAGGTTCAGACGCATAGGTTCTCGACCGCGCATAGACAGATTCAGATTCAGCCAATAGTGTCAGAGTTAGCAGTGAATCCTCATCTATCAAGGATATTTTATTATTATTTTAGTCTCTTAGTAGATCCAGTATTTTAGTAGATGGAGTTAGTTGGGGATTATCCTTTTAAATCCACATTCAGACAGTATTAAGTTTTACAAATTACTATTATCAGTTGATAATCTTTATCAATATTTATAGATTTTGAACCTTATGGAATTTTAGCCTATTTTCCATATTTGTTATAGTATATTATTCAGTTCTCACAACATATATTAATCATGAGTTAGCTTGTGGTCCTTCGAGGTCATAAATATCGTGTAGCATCTGGGGTACAGACTCGGGGCATTACAAACTTGGTATCAGATCCTAAGGTTCAATAGAGTCCTAAGGTGTCTGAAAGATGCGTCAAATAGAGTCTTATGCATGAATATGTCATACGCCACACTTATGGATAGGAGGCTATAAAATGTTTTAGGAAAAGTTTCCCTTCTTTCAGTATTTATGTCATGTGAGTGAGCATGAGCTCAAGTTAAAATCTCAGTATAATTCATTTATTCCTTTTATTTACAAAACTTCCCTCCCAGAAAGAACAATGGAAGAAGAACTAGAAATCAGTCAACACCTCAGCCTGTTCAGGCAGATCTCGTGGACGAGCATGTCTCCCATGTAGAATTCAGAGCTGTGTTCACTACTCTAGCCAATTCCTTAGCATCTCAGAATGAATGGAAAGCTATTGTTTAGGACAACCCAGTGGCTAATACTGCTCTAGTCAGGATTCAGGAATTCACTCGAATGAATCCTTCCTATTCTTAAGATCTGTCAGAAGAGGATCCGCAGAAGTTCCTCGATCAGGTTCAGAAAGTCACAAATATCATAGGAGTGACTTCTAGTGAGAGTGCTGAGTTAGCCGCCTATCAGATACAGGATGTGGCTTATAAATGGTTTAATAAGTGGAAGGTAGACAGGGGCACAGATGCAGGGCCAATAGAGTGGGAAGAGTTTGCTACTGCTTTTCTATATAGATTCTTTCCCTTAGAGCTGAGAGAAGCCAAGGTGTTAGGGTTCATTAATCTCAGGTAGGTAAGTATTAGTGTGAAAGATTATTCCATCAATTTTAGTCAGTATACAGGTATTCTCCCATACGGTAGACGATAGTAGGTCTAGAATAAGCAAGTTCATGTGGTTAAGGAGTGCAAAACTGCGATGTTGATTAAAGAGATAGACATATCTTGGCTCATGGTCCATGCTCAATAGATAGAAAAGGTTAATAATAAAGAAAGAGAGAGGTAGAATAAGAGAGCTAGAACAGGTATCTTTAATTTCAATTAGCCTAAGTCAGAGGGCGGTAATCGTTCTTAGTTTTGCCCGAAATCTTTAGTTCCAGTTCTGTCCTCAGCTAGTTCTCCAGTACCTAAGTTCAAAAATGGTAACAAAGATAGGGTGATAGGCTATAAAACTCAAGGAAGTGTCAGTAGTTCTTGAATAAATCATCTTTGTCAGACATGTGATAGGAACCATCAGGGTATCTATAGAGCTGGCAGTGATATTTTTTTCGAATATGGCAAGCTAGGACATAGAGTCGGAGATTGTCCTCAGTCAGGTTCTCAGATTTAGTATAATTATCCTTCAGCTCAGTCAGGTAGTCCAAATCAGCAGGGTGCCATTTCCAGTGCAACTAGTGGGCAACACCCAAATAAGATTTATGCACTTCAGTATAGACAAGATCAGGAATATTCTCCTCATGTGGTCACTGGTATGTTACATATCTTTTATTTACATGTTTATGACTTGCTATATCCAGGAGCTTCTTTATCTTTTGTAACTCCTTATATAGCCATTAACTTCAGAGTCAATCCATAAATCCTAGCAGAGCCTTTCTTAGTTTCTACCTTAGTGGGTAAATCTATCATAACCCGATGAGTATACAAGTACTATCCAGTTATGATATCTCAAAAATTTACTTCAACAGACGTTGTAGAGCTAGATATGGTGGATTTTGATATCATTCTCGGCATAGATTAGCTCCATTCATGCTATGCCTTAGTTGATTATAGAAATAGAATTGTTCATTTTTAGTTTCCAAATAAACCACTCCTTGAATGGAGAGGTAGAACTACAACACTTAGGGTTAGTTGATTTCATACCTTAGAGCGAGAATATGATATCCAAGAGATGTATCTACCATCTTGTGCAAGTCAAAGACTCTAACTCATAAACTCTAACTCTTGAGTCAGTTCTAGTAGTAAATGAGTTCTTAGATTTGTTTCCCAATGATATTTCTGGAGTTTCTCCCATTAGGGAAGTAGACTTCCAAATAGACCTTCTTCTAAATACTCAGCCCATAACTATTTTTCCATATAGAATGGCACCAGTAGAACTCAAAGAGTTAAAAGAACATTTGAAGGACCTCCTAGATAAGGGATTCATCAAACCTAGTATTTCCCCGTAGGGTGCACCAGTCTTATTCGTGCATAAAAATGACTGTTCTCTTAGAATATGTATAGATAAATGTCAGTTGAACAAGGTCATGGTCAAGAATAAATATCCACTTCCAAGAATTAATGACTTGTTTGACCAACTTCAAGGTGCTAGTTACTTTTTTAAGATAGACCTCAGATCAGGATATTATCAGCTTAGAGTCAAAGAATGTGACATTTTGAAAACATCTTTCAAAACCCTATACGGTTACTTTGAGTTTCTAGTCAAGTCCTTTAGTTTTACGAATTCCCTAGCATCTTTCAAGGACTTAATGAATCACGTGTTTAAGAAGTACTTGGACATGTTCATTATAGTCTTCATCGATGACATTCTTGTATATTCCCATAGGGAGAATGATCATCTAGATCACCTTAGAGTCGTATTTCAGACTCTTAAAACTCATCAGTTGTTGGCCAAATTTAGTAAGTGTAAATTTTGTCTAAGGTCAGTAGAATTCCTTAGTTATATTATTTTTGGTGATGGCATTAGAGTTGATCCTCAAAATACCAAGGCAATAAGAAACTAGCCTAGACCCATTTCTCCATCAGATATCAGTAGTTTCTTGGGTTTATCTGGCTATTACCATTTATTTGCTGAAGGGTTTTCATCTATTGCATCCCCTATGCCAATATTAACTCAGAAGAATGTCTAATTTTGGTGGGCATATTCTTGTGTAAAGATTTTTAAGGAGTTGAAGACTCAACTCACCTCAGCCCTAGTCTTGACTCTACCAGATAGATCAAATGGGTTTGTTATGTACTATGATGTATCTAGAGTAGGTTTGGGTTGTGTACTAATACAGAGAGGTAAGGTTATAGCCTATGCCTCTAGAAAGCTTAAGCCCTATGAGAACAATTACCCAACTCATGATCTCAAGTTGTAGCTATAGTGTTTGCCTTAAAGATTTAGAGGTAATACTTCTATGTGATGTATGTTGATATGTTCACAGATCACAAAATCTTACAGTATGTGTTCTCTCAGAAGATTTGAACTTGCATCAGAGAAGGTGGTTAGAGTTATTGAATGATTATGATATAAGTGGTCTATATCATTCGGGCAAGGACGATGTAGTGGTTGATGCTCTCAGTAGATTATCTATGGGAAGTTTTGCCTATGTTGAGAATGATAAGAATAAATTAGTTTAGGAAGTCCATAAGCTTGCCCATCTAGGTTTCCGCTTAGTCGATTCTATAGAGGGTAGTAGGTGGGGGCAGAATAGTTTAGAATCATCTCTATTTTCTGAAGTAAAAGAAAAGCAGGATAGAGATCCCATTCTGGTGAAGTTGAAAAAGTCAGTCAAAGATTAGAAAATAGAGGTTTTCTACCAAGGGGGAGATAGTGTGTTTGTTGCCAGGGTCATTTATGTATGCCAGGTGTAGACGACTTGAGGCAAAGAATTCTTGAAGAAGCGCATGGTGTGTGATACTCCATTCATCCAAGGGCCACTAAGAGTTACCAAGATTTGTAGGAGATCTATTGGTGGAGTGGGCTAAAGAGGGATATTGCAGAGTTTTTAGCTAAGTTCTATAAATGTCATTAGGTTAAGATTGAGCACCAGAATCCTAGTGGGTCCATGCAGGAGTTCAGTATCCCCACATGGAAATGGGAGTAAGTGAACATGGACTTTCTGATGGGTTTGCCTTATACTCATCGTCAACATGATTTTATTTGGGTTTTCATAGATAGGATGACCAAATCATCTCATTTCTTTCCAGTTCATACTTCCTATTTAGCCGAGGACTACACCAAACTCTATATCAGAGTGTTGTTTAAGTTACATAGAGTCCTAGTATTGATCATCTCAGATAGAGGTACCCATTTTACCTTTCATTTTCGAAAAGCATTCCAAAAGGGTCTTGGCACTCAAGTTTACCTCAGTACAACCTTCCACCATCAGACAGATGGTCAAGTAGAAATGACCATTCAGACTCTAAAAGATTTTATAAGAGCTTGCGTTGTCGATTTTAAGGGTAGTTGGGATGACCACTTGCCTTTATTTGAATTCGACTACAATATCAACTATCATTCTAATATTTAGATGGCTCCATTTAAGGCTTTCTATGGCAGGAGATATAGATATCTAATTGGTTGGTTCGAGGTAGGTGAGGCCACAGTAGTAGGGCCTGACTTAGTGTTTGATGCCTTAGAGAAGGTTCAGCTAATCAGAGAAAGACTTATGGATGCCTAGAGCCTACAAAAATCTTATGCAGATGTGCGGAGAAAGGATCTTGAGTTTGAGATTGGTGATTTTATGTTCTAAAAAATATCTCCCATAAAAGGGGTAAAAAGGTTCGGCATGAAGGGAAAGCTTAGTCCCGGATATGTCGGTCCTTATAAAATTCTTAGTCATTTTGGAAAGGTAGCTTATGAGCTCGAGTTGCCTTCAAATTTAGGTTCAGTACATCCAATATTCCATATCTCCTTGCTAAATAAATGCAACCCAGCAGTCATAGTTTTCTTAGAGGACATAAATATTCAGAATAATTTCTCTTTTGAAGAGGTCCTAGTCCAAATCCTCGATCATCAGATTCACAGACTAAGGAACAAAGAAGTTCCCTTAGTCAAAGTTTTTTGGCTGAATCAGTTAGTTAAGGGAGATACTTGGGAAGAATAAGTAGATATGTAGACTAAGTATCTTCACCTTTTCTCCGCAATCTCAGATTCAGCTTAAGGTAACAATTTTCCTTAACTCTACTCAATTCTATGTTCAGTTACAGTTATAATCTTGGTATTCGTTACCGTTGCATTTTCAGTCATGCATTCATGAATTAGTTCAGACATGCATTGATGCATCAGATATGCATGTTCAGTATGAAAACTTAGCTTATCGGTAGTTCAGTTATGTAGTCATATTTTAGTGTGCATGTTCAGTGTGTAAACTCAGTCTATCACTATTTCTCAGCCTAGTCAGTCTCATTTAAGGACGAATGTTCCCAAGGGGGAGATATTGTAATACCCCGTATTTTCCTAACATAAATTAAACCTCAGTACATGGGTTGTTCAATATAAAATTTTCAAAATACTCAGTAATTTTTAGTTTAGAGCTTGCCAATGCTTAGTAAATTTAGTTAGCTTTCCTACGATATAAAATTCGCCCAAATTTGATACTCAACCGAAGAGTTAGAGCCATTTTCATAAAGCAGTATGCCAAAATACATATCAAGGCATCGTGGAGGCCCGCCAAATGACAATTGGGAAATTCCAGTTTTGCTCCGTGATATTGGCGCGTTGCACCATAGGCTTAGTTTAGAATTGTCTTTTTCCAGTGTTCCAATGCGATCCCACTGCATCGCGGTGAACTTCTAGTTCGCATCCATCATTGCAATGTGATTCTACCGCGTAGCAACACCAGCCACATTTCTAATTATCAGTTTCTAGTGACTTGACGCGATAGTGGCACGTTGTGTTAGGTGCCCAAATTAGGTTTTTCAGTGATGATTTTTTTATTATTCCCAGGGGTAGTTTGGTTTTTTTCCATGGCCCTAATCAGTCCTAAACACAAAATTTAACCCTAAAAGAGTACTAATTGCTCATTATTTCGTTATTTCCTCAAGATAAAAAAGCATTCTCTCCCAAATAGCAAACCTTAGCTTCAAGAAATAAGAGAAAAATCAAGAATTTCTCCAAGAATCCAACAATCAATTTTTAAGTCTATGGGTCCTTTCACCCATAGACTCCAACAATCAATTTTTAAAACTTCAGAAATTATGATTCATGATTTACATGCTTGAAATTGGATTGTATTCATGTTCTTGATATTAAGTGAGTTTCAATTTATGATTAAATGTAGAATCCATGAAGTTTGAATAGCATGTATATTGAATTGTGTATTCTCCATGTTATAATCCATTATTTTGTAAGATTGGGCATTGTAATTGCCATGCTTATGTGTTAACCATGATTATATGCATTAAGTTGTTCTCCCTAAGTGTTTGATAGAATGTCCATGTGAATAAATTAATGAAATCATGACATGTTAAGCTATGTGCAAGCGTTTGCCCTCTAAGTGTTTGATAAAATATCTTTATAGATAAATTATGAACATGTGGACGTTGTTATGATTTTCAAAATCATGTTATGCTTTAGTTTTGATGCTATCGAGTCCTGGGAGTATCTAATACCCAACAATCTAGCTGTTCACCTAGAGCTATAGTAGTTACAGAATAGTCTCAATTATGACATAAAACAGTAGTACTCCGTCAGTTATGGAACTCAGTGAACTCAGTCCAGTTCAGCAAATCAACATGATCAGTAATATTTAAGTCAAATCCAGTATAGTCTAGTAATCAATCCATGGTCTATTCTGTTGGGAGTAGGATTCAGCACCGAGTGAACCCAAGGATGGGGGATCACCTGCCAGTAGAGGGTGTGATCCTTAGAACCAGTCCTTGCATTGTATAACTACGTAGCCAGCATAGGTTGAGATGTCAACCTGCCAGTTGAGGGTTGATAAGTGTTTTAACCTACCAGTTGAGGGTATCTCTATTCTCATTAAAGTACTTTCCAGGTGCGGGTGACTCATCAGTTTGTATTTACCCGTGGCACGGCATTGACACCCTTCCAACTGGGATCACAGGTTGGATCCCAACACAGTTATCTGATTTGGGGCAGGTCGGTTAGATAATTAGTTCTCACAGTTTTAGTCTTAGTCTTTAGAACAAAACTCAGTTTAGTTCTACAGAATTAGGACTGTCAGATACAACCAATTAGTATTAGTAACTCAGTTATTAGTAACTTTAGATATTAGTTACTCAGTATCAGATCTCAGAACTTAGCTTCAAATAAGATTAGTTACAATATTTATTTATGTGCACAGTAGTGCATACTCTGTACTTACAGTAGTCTTAGTTATCCATGTACTTTCATATTCTATTACTCTATATCATTCAGTTAGTTATTATTCATGCATATGAACCCTTGCATTTAGCCTTACCTCATCTTGCATACCAGTACATTCCACGTACTAACATATACTCTTTATTTGCGCTATGATGTCTCATATCATAGGTTCGTATGCTCAAGTTCCTAACCGCGCATAGATAAATTTAGATTCAGCAGCAATGTCAGAGTTAGTAGTGAGTCCTTATCTACTGAGGATATTTTATTATTATCTTAGTTTCTCAGTAGATGCAGTATTTCAGTAGATAGAGTTAGTTGGGGGATTGTCCCATCAACTCCACATTCAGATAGTTCAGTATTAGAGGTTTTTCAGACTAGACTTTCAGAAAGTATTCAGTTTTATAGATTACTATTTTCAACTGATAATCTTTATCAATATTTATAGATTTTGAACCTTATGTCATTTCAACCTATTTTCTTTATTTGTTATTATATATTATTTAGTGATCATAGCAGATATCAGTTATGGGTTAACTTGTGGTCCTTCAGAGTTATAAGCATCATGTAGTGTCCGAGGTAAAGACTCAGGGTATTTCCAAAGCCTCTTAAACTTTGATGATTTTAATTTTGACCTTTCTAGCATTAGAACGTCTATTTTTAAGCGATTCATGATTGGGGCGGTCGACAACATGTCTTGGGTTAAGTGTTGGATTAGGATTGTTTGGATGTATAAACCAGTGAGTCAGTGCTATATGGCCGCGGCGTAAAGGTTATTGTGTTGGTGGGGTACAATGCGATGCATTGCCTAACGCGTCGATTGAGCAACATGACGCATCACTTACTGCGTCACTGGCCACATTCAATTTAATTAATTCCGGGTATATGGGTGTATTTGAGTACTTTTCCCCACCCATAATATGAGATTAAGTTTCCAAAAGGGCAGAATCACTCATTTTTTCACAAACTCTCTAAAGAACAAAACCTTAGCTTTTTCAAATCCAAGTTCAAGCTTTAAGAAAATCACCAAGAACCTATGAAAAATCATCAGTTAAGGTATTTTAAATGTTCATTCATGGGTCCTCTTCACCCTATGAAGCCCAAGAATCTTCTTTAAAGTTTATAATCATGACCTTTACATGTTTTCATGACTTTTATCCATTAACTTCCATGAATTTTGATTTTTATATCATGTCTACATGTGTTTTTGTTGAAATTAGCCTTTGATCCATTATAAGGATGATATTTGCATGTTAAATCCTTAACCAATGATTTCTGTATTAAAATTATGTTACTATACCATAATTTAAATATTACCATGCTTTAACTCATGACCCCTGTGTGTTTGATGAAATGCCAAGATGAATGGGTTTTGAACAATGACTACTTATGATGTCCTCAAAGTTTTATTACAGTTCTATTGTTATTGCTATCGAGTCCTAGGGGTTATGAATACCAAAAAACTTAGTTGTTTACTTAGTCTTAGTATCTTTAGAATGATTTTAGATATATTATGAGCATTATCAGTTCAGTCAGTTTTCATAATCAATTAAACTTAGATTAGTTTAGTATTTCGAGTTAGTTCGGTTAGGAGTAGGATTTAGCACTGAGCGAATGAAGGGATGACATCTTTCCCGTCAGTTAGGTAGAGTAGTTAATAGCAGACCCAGTATTCCAGAACTACGTAGCCAACGTAGTATATGAGGAGTCACCCATCAGTTTAGGCTTGGCTTCCTCTCAGGGGTTACTCGTCAGTTTAGGCTTGACAACTTGGTCCTTTAAGAAATCAGTTTAGCGGATCCATACAACCATTGTTATTACTCGTGGCATGGTACTGACACTCTTCCAATTGGGGTCATAGGTTGGACCCGAATTAGTTCATATTGGGGCATACCGGTTAGATGATAGCTCCCACAGTATCAGACCAATATACAATACAGAGTTCAGTTTCAGGTTTGCTTGACCATAGCATACAACTACCAGTTATTCAGTTATCAGTATGTTAGTATTTTAGTTTGCAGAATATTTTAGAATCATATTATATTCTTTTCATGTATTCTGAGATTTTACAATTTTCATGCATTCATATTCAGTTAGCTTGTGCTATTCATTCTGTCAATCATTATTAAAGCACATGAACCCCTGCATATTATCCTAACCTCATCTAGCATACCAGTACATTCAAAGTACTAATCGCATACTCATTTCTTGCATAATGATATTTAATATCATAGGTTCGAATGCTCAGGTTCTCGACCATACTTAGACGTTCCAGTACAACAGCAGTAGCAACAGTGGTGAGTCTTTATCTATCGAGCACATGGTTGTTATTTCAGTTCATTTCAGTATTTTATTTCAATAAGAAAGTTGGAGTTAGTTGGGGCCTTTCCCATCAACTCTCTTTCAGACATTTTTAAAGGCTTTTAGAAATTTTAGGAAAATAGACAGTAATTGGTCTTTTCAGTCAGATTTTTAATA
Source organism: Capsicum annuum (assembly GCF_002878395.1). Lineage (NCBI taxonomy): Eukaryota > Viridiplantae > Streptophyta > Magnoliopsida > Solanales > Solanaceae > Capsicum > Capsicum annuum. Next base: position 100,351,195 of record NC_061122.1, on the reverse strand, counting down.
ATTTCACATATGTTTCAGAATTTTGAGTTTTCAGTTGTATTACTTTTAAATTTAAAGCCTTGAGGCATATTCAGTTACCCCGCACATGTGTATTTTATTATTATTATTTAGTGCTTGCAGTAGGTACCAGTTCATGGGTTAGCTTGTGGTCTTTCGAGATAGTAAGCACCAGTGGCATTGTAACGCCCTGGAAAATGGGTCCCGAAGCGTCACACGGTGCTTGAGACTACGAGTAGCCCCAAGATAACCCTTTGAGCCATTTTCATTCAGTTCAACACAAATCAATGGGAATTCACGACCCAAATATCAAATCATTTGGGATTTCTTTCAAATCATTCAACCACGTTGTGGATTTCTTTCAAAATCAACCACGTTGTGGATTTCTTTCACACTCGAGTTCAAAACAACTCCATTAATACCAAAAGGTCAAATCATTCAAAATATCTCAAATATTCAACATCAACGTTCTTATAGCACACACTTTCTAAAAAAACACAATTTTCAATGGGAATTCACGACCCAAATATCAAATCATGATAAATATCATTCAAGATTCATGATTTATATCTCCACACATGTAAATTCATCTTTCAAAATCATAAACATCAAGATTTCATAATAATCATCATAAGATATGGGTTCACGCTTCAAATTCATAAAAATCAAATAAAAATCATGCCTTTGTAAAGAAAATTACTTTTGGGCACAAGAACGAAAGAGAGTTCTTATTGAAACACCCCACATACCTTGAATGATGAACTTTAGATTGATACTCGTTTTTGAGATGTTAATCGTGCCTTTGAATGATGGTTCTTGAAGTTCTTAAACTAGGAACTTGGAATCTTGAATAAATTTGCAGAATTAATGGTGAACTTTGAAGGTTCCTGAAGTTGGATGTAGGAGCTTAGGGTTTTTATTTTGAGGGAATTTAATGAAATATAATATATAATGCTTCTAATAGGCTTTAATATAGGGTTTGAATGGATTTTGGGTGAGGGAGAATGACCAAAACGCCCCTAAAAATTAAATAATTCTCGAATCTGTCCTTTGGTGGATTGTTTTGATAGTCTGAAGTAGATCAACCATAACGTTTTACTCTGATATCCAAATTGGATGATACCAATTTCATTAGAAAGAGGACTCTCATATATTTCCATTGATATATAGTATCTCACCCGGATCATTGTGTTCGAGGAGTTATGATCATTTGAAGTTGACCCAAAAATTTGCTTTTGATAGACTGAAGTAGATCGACCATAACTTTTTGCTCCGATAGACAAATTGGATGAAACCAATTTTTATTTGAAAGAGGACTCTCAGAGATTTCCGTTAATATATAGTAGATCACCCAGATCATTATGTACAAGAAGTTATGATCGTCTAAAGTTGTAGCAAAAATACGCAAGGCCTTAGTACTTTTTCCTGCACGTTTTACTGTTCACTACTATTCACGATTCGATCGAAATGTTCATAACTCGTCGCTCGGGTGTTCGTTTTGGATGATCCATACATCATTGGAAAGATTATTCGATACTCTACGTAATGGTAGGTCATAATCTAAGACATTCCACATGGCAAATTTATAATTTATTCTAGAAGATAGAACCCAACACGTTTACGCACAAAATTTTAATGAAAAATTTGTTGGGGTATTACATCATCCACCCCTTGGAAACATTCGTCCTTGAATGACGCTAGACATGCCAATATTAGATAGGGATTAGAGCATACAGATGAAACCATTCGTTAGACTCATCTCCACATCGTTTCTCACTCCGGATGCAACATAGAATGCATAAATTCAAGAAACTACAGCTGATCACATAATAAATGACAGTTGAACTACTGTAACTTTTATCAAAAGTGCATGATTTAGGAAATCCTTCAGCTTGATTGGAGTTCACGAAAAATAGGTGCGGGTACTTGGATCGCATATCCGCCTCAGCTTCCCAAGTTGCACCCTCAACAGATTGGTTTCGCCACGATACCTTGACCAAGAAAACTTCTTTATTCCTTAGTCTTCAGACACTGAAATCAAGAATCTCAACAGGAATTTCATCAAAAGAAAGATTTTCTTGAATGTCAGCACTCCCAGAGGAATCCACTACCACAGCATTGCTAATATGCTTTCTAAGCATGGAGACATGGAATATTGGATGAACAGAGGACAACTCGGAAGGCAACTCGACCTCATAAGCTACCTTACCAACACGGCTAAGAATTTTGTAAGCACCAACATAACGGGGATTAAGCTTCCCCTTCGTTCCAAATCTCTTCACCCCCCTCATGGGTGAAATTTTCAGATACACTAGGTCTCTAACTTCAAACTCAAGGTCTCTCCTTCTAACATCCTCATATGACTTCTGACGACTCTGCGCAGTTTTCAACCTTTCTATAATCAACTTAACTTTTTCCTTAGGCTCAAATACCAAATCAGGACCACTCACAACCTCTTCACCCACCTCGAACCAACCTATGGGTGATCTACACTTCCTCCCATATAAGGCTTCAGACAGAGCCATGCCAATACTAGAGTGGAAACTGTTATTGTAAGCAAACTCTATCAACGGTAAGTGATCATCCCAACTTCTCTTAAAGTTAAGTGGACAAGCTCTCAACATATCCTCTAAGGTATGGATGGTCTGCTCAGCCTGACCATCGGTCTGTGGATGAAAAGTAGAACTGAAAAGCATTTGGGTACCAAGGACCTTCTGAAAAGCTTACCAAAATTGCGAAGTGAACTGAGTACTCCTATCCGAAATGATAGACAAGGGAACTTTAGGCCGTCTGACTAGCTCTCGAATATACAATCTAGCATAATCCTCAGTAGTATATGAAGTATGAACAGGTAAAAAATGAGTAGACTTAATCAACCTATCAACCACAACCCAAATGGAATCATGATGGCGTCAGGAAAGAGGTAAACCAATCACGAAGTCCATATTTATCTCTTCCCACTTCTAGGTAGGAATACTAAACTCTTACATCATACCACCAGGTCTTTTGTGTTCAACTTTAACCTGTTGGCATGTTGCACACTTAGCTACAAATGCTGCTATATCTTTCTTCATGCTACTCCACCAATAAATTTCCCGCAAGTCTTGGTACATCTTGGTGGCACCAGGATGAATAGAATATCGCGCCCCGTACGCTTCAGCCATAATTCTCTATCTCAGATCATCAATATTCGGGACACATAATCTACTCTACAATCTCAACACACTATCTCCCTCTTGGGGGAAAACCTCTACTTTTTGGTCCTTGACTGACTCCTTCAGTCTGACCAAACTAGCATCTAAGTATTTTTTTTCCTTCACTTCCGAAACCAAGGAGGATTCGAAACTACTCTTAACCCCTATACTACCTTCAGCAGAGTCAAACAACCTAACCCCCAAA
>NC_061122.1:100277732-100344799 GCF_002878395.1 Capsicum annuum | reverse complement strand
TTCACACTCAAGTTCAAAACAACTCCATTAAGACCAAAAGGTCAAATCATTCAAAATATCTCAAATATTCAACATCAACGTACTTATAACACACACTTTCTAAAAAAAACACTATTTCCAATGGGGATTCACGACCCAAATATCAAATCATGATAAATATCGTTCAAGATTCATGCTTTATATCTCCACACATGTAAATTCATCTTTCAAAATCATAAACATCAAGATTTCATAATAATCATTATAAGATATGGGTTCATCTTTCAGATTCATAAAAATCAAATAAAAATCATGCCTTTGTAAAGAAAATTTCTTTTGGACATAAGAACGAAAAAGATTTCTTGTTGAAAAACCCCACATACCTTGAATGAAGAACTTTAGATCGATACTCATTTTTGAGATGTTAATCGTGCCTTTGAATGATGGTTCTTGGAGTTCTTGAACAGGAACTTGGAATCTTGAATAGATTTGCAGAATTAATGGTGAACTTTGGAGGTTCTTGAAGTTGGATGTAGGAGCTTAGGGTTTTCTTTTTGAGGGAATTTGATGAAATATAACATATAATGCTTCTAATAGGCTTTAATATAGGGTTTAGACAGATTTTGGGTGAGGGGGAATGACCAAAACGCCCTTAAAAATCGAATAATTCTCAAATTTGTCCATTGCTGGACTGTTTTGATAGTCTGAAGTAGATCAACCATAATGTTTTACTCCGATATCCAAATTGGATGAAACCAATTTTATTAGAAACAGGACTCTCATATATTTCCATGATACATAGTATCTCACCCAGATCATTGTGTACGAGGAGTTATGATCATTTCAAGTTGAACCAAAAATTCACTTTTGATAGATTGAAGTAGATCGACTATATCTTTTTGCTTCTATAGACAAATTGGATGAAACCAATTTCATTGGAAAGAGGACTCGTAGATCTTTCCGTCGATATATATTAGATAACCTAGATCATTATGTACAAGGAGTTATAATCTTTTAAAGTTGTAGCAAAAATACGCAAGGCCTCAGTACGTTTTCCTGCACGTTTTACTGTTCACTACTATTCATGGTTCGATCGGAATGTTCACAGCTCGTCACTCGGGTGTTCGTTTTTGATGATCCAGATATTGTTGGAAAGCTTATTTGATACTCTACAAAATGGTGGATCATAATCTAAGACATTCCATACCAAAAATATATTATTCATTCTAGAAGATAGAATCCAACACGTTTACGCACAAAATTTCAACAAAAAATTTCCCAGGGTATTACAGGCATCCAGGGTCTATTTTGGGGAGTTCAAAACTTTGTATAAGAGCCTAAGGTTTTATAGTGTCCTAGGGAGTCTTAAAACCGCGTTGAGTAGACTTTTGTGCATGGGTGAGAAGCATGCCACACTTATGGACAAGAGGCTACAATACATTTTTAGGAAAAGTTTCCCTTCTTATAGTATTTATGTCGTGCGAATGAACATTAGTTTAAATTAAACTCCTTTTCTAATTCAATATCCTTCTATTTACAAAATATGTCTCCCCGAAATAACAACAAAAGAAGAAACGGGAATTAGCCCACACCTCTGCCCATTTAGGAAGATCCCTTGAATGAGCATATTTCACATGCCAAATTTAGAGTTGTGTTCACTACTCTATCTCACTCTAAAGTAGCTTAGAATAATCATCTAGCTACTTTCCCAACCATCCTAGTGGCTAATACCACAGCAGCTAGGATTCAGGACTTCATCCAAATGAATCCTCCTCTGTTTTTGGGATGTAAGTCTATTAAGAATCCATAGGAATTCCTCATAATGGTTTAGAAGGTAACAAACATTATGGGCATTAATTTTAGTGAGGGTGCATAATTAGCTACTTAATAGTTGCTGGATGTAGCTCATACTTGGTATATGTAACACCCCAAATCTGTACCCAGAATGCTACATGGTGCTCATGACCCCGAAGGACCACAAGCTAACCCCTTACTGATATCTATAACTGAGCACTAAATAATATACCAGAAATATGTAGAATGTAAGTTGTAAGGCCATAAGGTTGAAAATTGAACTAATACTAAATATAAAATAATGTCTGTAGTGGGGTATGACAATACCCAAAACTGAGATAAACTGTCTGAAACATACTGTAGTCTGAAAGCCCCTAAACTATCTAAAAATTATGGAGTTGATGGGACATGTACCCAACTAAATCCAAACTATTGAAATAATAAAGTAATAAAATAATCATGCTATCCTCGAAAGATGAGGACTCACTGCTAGTTTGGTTACTAAACGTCTGATCTACTAAGGATGATCGGGAGCTTGTGCTTATAAATAAATATTATAAAATACCATAGCGCAAATCCATCAGTACATTGAATATACTGGTACGTAAGTGAGGTACACTAATTTCAAGGGTTTATATGAATGAACAATAATAACTGACTGTATAACATGAACGTGAGAATACAAGCATAAATACATAACTGTAACTGAGATCATGATAACACTGACTCATGACTTATGATAACGTGGATTTACTGATATTTGAGTAATGATACTGGGATACCAAATGTCTGAGTCTACTGAATACTGAGGAACTAATGTCATAATACTAATAAAGAAATGACTATTTCTAAAGTTTTGATTATGAAGAACTGGTATGATTGACTATATCTGACAATCTTGAAGCTGAAAACTGATAACATGGGTTTCATATAATTAATATACTATTAATTGAGTTTGTGATAACATAATTACTGAGTCTGAATACTGATAACATGAGTGACTATACCTGATAGTCCTAATACTGATGGAACTAGCTGGGTTCTGCACTATATTGATTTGTATGTATCTAACAATCCTGGATTCCTGTAGAACTGAATTGAATTCTATTACTTAAACTGGATCTAAAAGTGAGATAGTGGGAAGTAATTATTCAATCTACATGCCCCAAAACTAAAATGGTGGGGTTCAACTTGTAACCCTAGCTGGAAGGGTGTTAGTACGGTGCCACGGGTAAAGACAAACAGTATGTATACCCTCTATAATAGGGAGATCTTCCATCAAACCCTCCTATTAGGAAACGCAAATGAGATGTATAGATCCCTAAATGCGTAGGGTGCATCTCAACCTACGCTGGATACGTAGTTCTGGAACACAAGGATTTCTTCTAAGGATCACACCCTTCACTGAGTAATAGGTGAGTCCCCATCCTTGGGTTCACTAGGTGCTGAATCCTACTCCCAAATGAATAAATACTAAACTGATTAACTAAACTGAAATGATACTAATGGTATTGTTTAGCGGGGCTAAACTGAGTTCACTGAGTTTCATTCATTGACGGAATGCTACTGAGATCTGAGCATTGATGGAGACTACTAAAGTTACTGAAATTTCTGGGAATACTGAGGTTACCGAGATTACTGAGTACTGATGTTACTGAGACCACTGAGGTCACTGAGATTACTGAGTAGGACTAGACTGATACTGAATTTACTGAGTTTTCCTAAGTCTTAAGACTAACTGAATTCTAAGGATCATGGATTGACTGAGAGTATCATGAAAACATGACACTGGCTCTAGGAACACAGCTAAATTATCGGGTACAAGTACCCTGAGGACTCGATAGCGTGAAATTGATAGGACATGACACTTCTTGAACACATGACCAATATCAACAATTCATAATACATTAGTTTGGGGATTTCATGAAGCACATGGTTATCATAGTCTTGTACATGAATGTAATTGCATAACAACATATCATTCTTTAATTAACCTAATCTCATGGACATTCCCTCAACCATTCATAATGCACACAATATCATGGAAGTCATTCTTAGTCATAAGGTAAAGCATATACTGATCACTTGGGTCACAATTAAACTATAATGCATAATTTCTATTCTCTTAGGCATTTTATCAAACAGCTAGGATGCATGACTTAGGGCATAGGAATGACCATCAAATTAATACACCAAAACTCCATATTTCATCTCAATTTCACATGTTTCAAACCACATACTGGCATAGGTTCCTGAACAACACATAAAGATTTCAACTTGGGAATCATACAACCATAATCATATGAACATAATCAGCCTACAACAAATATTCACAATACAAGATTTAAAACATGATTCTTAGGATTCATGGATAAAAGTAATCCATGAATGAACACTGTGAATACCTTAGTTCTTGATTCTATGAAGATTGACAGAGGGATTCTTCAATTTGAGTCTTGGATTCAAATCCCCAATTGAATACCCTATCTTGTTCTTGAGAGAAACTTGAGATAAATAATATATTTTGGGTGAATTATGGCTGAATCACGTGTTATTGGGTACATATAGTGGTAAGAAATTGACCCTTTTAACCCTTGGACGCATATTTTAATTCTGTGAAAATTTCCCAACCTGGACCCCTGGCGCGACACAACGCGTGTCACTAGAATTTGACAACTCTGAATTTGAGCCTTGGCACAACACGACATAATTGCAGAGGCTCATTGGATTTTGATGATTTCCCTTTTGGCTGGCTCCACGACGCGTTGATGGCTTAGGTGGCACACTGTCTTACTAAAATGGCTCTAACTCATTGCTCGGGTATTGGATTTGGGCAAATTTGGTATCGATGGAAAGCTTATTCAATTTCCCATATGAAAGTGTATTACCATATGTATAAAAGTAGATTCATATTTGAAACAATTCTTTAACATTTCTGGGATGATTTTAAGCTAGGTAGAAGTATGGGGTATACAATATCTCCCCCTTGGGAACATTCATCCTTGAATGAGCCTAATTTAGATGGGAGAAATAATCAGATGAAGTACATACTAAACATGAATATCTAAAACATGACTACCTGACTGACATTACTGAGATTCATACTGAGCATGCATATCTGATACATGATTTATGACTAAGATAATACATGAATGGATGACTGAGAGTACAAATAAGTTAATTTGCATATCTGATGCATGAATACTTGACTGAACTTACTCATGAACATGTGAATGAACATGTAAGGGTAACGATACCAAGTTTGAAATAAAAATTGAGAATGGAACTGAATACCATATTTGTAACTGAAACCTGAACATGAAACTGGATAAGCTTAAGAAAAGCTATTACCTTGGGCTGAGTCTAAGCTTAATTACTAAATATTCATGAGCAAAAATGTGAGAACATAACTGGATATGGAATGTGATACATGAGATGAATATTGTGATCTGAACTAAGTACCTTGAATATGTGGGAACGACCGAGATTAGAGCTAGAGGGCTAACCTATAGGTACCCACTACTCCAAACTGGATTCATTAAGAGAAGAGAGCCGTTTATGTCATGAAAGTTTTAGGGAATTATACTGTATCTCCTCTTTGGGACACTAGGTCCCTAGAAGAATACTGACTTGACTGCAATACTGAGAAAAACTGGGATGATACACAGGGCATCAATGAACTGAATTGTGACTGAATATCTGGGATATGAAACTAAGGCATGATATATGAACCAAGTTGAACACACGACCACCTAGTTGGTCCATCTTAGAATGATCACATTCATGATATTTTGAATAGTGCAATTAGGTGGAAAGATAAGGAAACCACACCATCTGAACTTATCTGTTCTGACTGATAAACTGAAGTACTAGCTTTGCAAACTAACTCATTCTGAAAAATTATACTCGATCAGAGCATTTCTTTGGCATTCCTTCTATAGATTTCTAATGACTGTAGAGAGAAAGAGAATCTTGGCCTGGTCTAAGTAAGACATCTAAATGGGAGATCGCTACATATATGGGGTTCTTGTATTATAAGGCAAGGCCTATGAAACATCATCGAAGATAAAGTGACCAAACCTTATACATTGTAACTGAGACTGCTGAAAAGGTTCATATGGTGTTGAGAATGAATACATAAATATTCTAATTTATCTGATTAAATAATTAAATTATAGATGAACACTGGCATTAAAAACTGAATTGTACTTAGTTTTAACGACTAGACTGAGGTTGTAGAGTATTATGCATAAGAGGTAAGGACTGACTGAGTGACATGAGGTGACTGGGCAGGGATTTATGAAAAATGTATTTCTTGAAATTGTGAGACCAAGCATATGACATGATCCAAAAATGTTTCGTAACTGAGGTACTGAAATACTAATAACTGAGTAACTAATATCTATATGCTATGGTCGAGAAATCCTAAAAGTGAGTTGAGTTTCTGATCTGGCTGAACTAGCACTGGGACTGAGATTGTAGCTAAGATGGTAATTAAGACTGTAACCATAACTAAGACTGTAACTGGGACTGAATGTTGGTTTTGTATAACTGAGTTTTGGATTGGTATGGGAGCACTAAATTCTGATGGCTAAATAACTGATAGCTAAAATCCATTATTCTATAAGACTATTTGAGTCCTTTACTGGATACTGACTACTGCATGCCATTGTAACTGAGGCCTACAGAATGGAAAATTAACACTACAGATTCACCGAGGTATCTAAACTGAGAGTATACATGACATAATCTGAGTTTGACTGAACCCTAAGAGTGAAGTCATGAATCATGTGGGCTAAGCATACTGTAAAGAATGACATGAGTGCATGAGTCATGAGTTGTATGACCTAAGTTTGATGTTTATGTAATCAGAGAACTTTATTCATAACACAGAGTAAGCAGAAACTCCTCATACTAAAAACTTAAATCACACACTATTTTTATGGAAAGCGTGAGAATATAAGCTGGGTGCATGGAATTGTGACATAAAGCATGCATAAGTATCAGGAGGGTTGAAGTACAAAAATTTTCATTGCGATAGGAATAGGTCGGGAATCACCTTTCCTTATTGATTTCCTACACATACTAGTATTACTAGTAGAACCTGAAGGCCTGGATTTTTGAGATATCATAACTGGATAGTTATTGCATGCCTGTCGGACTGTGTTAGACCAACTCACTGTGGTAGAGACTGGAAAAGGTCCCATTAACATTTGGTCTGACCTTAAAGTTGACTGCTATGCCAGGAGTTACAAAAGAAAAAGAAGCTCTTAAATCTTAAGAAGTGAGAATATGTAAATGAAGGATCTGTAACATACCAGTGGCTACATCAGGAGGACTTTCCTGATCCTATCGGGACTGAGGTGTATAGAGTTTTTTTGGGCGTTGCCCACTGATAGCGCTTGAATTGGCACCCTGCTGATTCGAACGACTGAACTGAGCTAAAGGACGACTATGTTGACTTTGAGGACTGAGTTTAGGACAGTCTCGGACTTGATGACCTAACTCACCACATCAAAAACACACATTACAGCCGGCTCTACTCACATCCTTATGATGCTTACCACACTCTTCGCAAAATGGATAAGTAAAAACCCTACTCTCACTACCCTAGGCCTTGAAGCCTAGCATCTTATCTCTACTGTCATTTCTAAACTTTAATGCTAGTGCACTAGCTAAATATAGAACTAGGGCGAGAAAATTCTGTCTATGCTGAGAGCGATTAACACACTGCTACCCTTGCTGAGAAAAACTATAACTACTAGTTCTGGCCCTCTTATTTTCCCTCTCTTTCTTTTGAAGTTTTTGCTCGTCAATCTACTGAGCATAGACCATAAGCCTATATATTTCCATCTCCATAATCAACAATGCATTTCTACACTTCTTAACCACTCTACCTGATATCCCAGACACAAACTTACTCATTTTGGATCTACTATCTTCTAATATATGGGAAGCGTACCTGGCTAGCTGAGTAAACTTGACGGAATACTCTTTTATTCTCATGCTACACTGTCTAAGGTTGATGAACTCTAATACTTTGGCTTCTTTCTACTCTAGGAGAAAGAATCTATCTAAGAAGGATGTAGCAAACTCTTCCCACTCTACGGTCTCTACATCTATACCCCTATCTATCTTCCACTGGTTGAACCACATATGGGATCCATCTTGTAGCTAATAAGCGGCTAACTCTACACTCTCATTGGAAGTCACTCCCATGATATCTATGACTTTTGGAACCTAGTTGAGGAATTTCTGTGGATCTTCTTTGGACATAAAACCTAAGAATAAGGGAGGATTCATTCCGGTGAAGTCCCGAATCTTGGCTTCAGCTGAATTGGCCACTGGGTTGGCCATAACAACAACTGGCTATTTATTTTAAGCTACGATTGAATTGGCTAGAGTAGAGAATGTAGTCCTAAATTCTACATGAGAGGCATGCTCATCTAGAGGATCTGCCTGAACGGGCTGAGGTGCTGACTGATTTCCCGTTCTCCTTTTGTTAGTCCCTTTGGGAGGCATGTTATATAAACGAAAGAAAGAATGGATTAGAATGAGAGAAAATTTTGAGCTTATGCACACTTTCATGACATGAATACTGAAAGAAGGGAAATTATTCCTAAAACATCTCATAGCCTCCTGTACATAAGTGTGGTGTACAAAACACCCATGTACAAGACTCTACTAGATGCGGCTTTTCAGACTTCCTAGGATATTGTTGAACCTTACGCTTTGATACCAAGTTTGTAACACCCCAAATCTGGTACCCAAAATACTACATGGTGCTTATGACCCCGAAGGACCACATGCTAACCCATGAATGATATCTATAATTGAGCACTAAATAATATACTGAAATTATACGGAATGTAAGTTGTAAGGCCATAAGGTTCAAAACTGAACTAATACTGAATATAAAACAATGTCTATAGTGGGGTATGACAATACCCAAAACTAAGATAAACTGTCTGAAATATGCTGTGGTCTGAAAGCCTCTAAACTGTCTGAAAACTATGGAGTTGATGGAATATGTCCCCAACTAACTCTGAACTTCTGAAATAATAAAGTAATAAAATAATCATGCTATCCTTGAATAATGAGGACTCATTGATAGTCTGGTTGCAGAACGTCTGATCTACTAAGGATGCTCGGGATCTCGTGCTTCAAAACCTATGGTATAAAACACCATAGCACAAATATGTCAGTATGTTGAATTTACTGGTATCTAAATAAGGTAGGATAAATGCAAGGGTTCATATGCATGAATAATAATAACTGACTGTATAACATAAATGTGAGAATACATGCATGAATACATAACTATAACTAAGATCGTGATAACGCTGACTCATGAATTTTAATAACATGGATTTACTGATATCTGAGTAATGATACTAGGATACCAAATGATTGAGTCTACTAAATATTGAGGAACTAATGTAATATTACTAGTAAAGGAATAACTGTTCCTGATAGTTCTGATTATGAAGAATTGGTCTGATTTACAGTATCTGACAGTCCTGAAGCTGAAAACTTACAACATGGGTTTCATATAATTAATATACTATTAACTGAGTTTGAATTCTGATAACATGAGTGACTATATCTGATAGTCCTAATACTGATGGAACTAGCTAGGTTCCATACTATACTGATTTGGCTATATCGACAGTCCTGGATTTTTGTAGAACTGAACTGAGTTCTATTACTGAAAATGGATCTAAAAGTAATACTGTGGGAGGTAATCATCTAACCGACATACCCAATATTAAACTGGTGGGGTCCAACCTGTAACCCCAGCTTAAAGGGTATTAGTATCGTTCCATGAATAAGGACAAGCTGTGCGTATATACTCTTTGACAGAGAGCTCTTCCGTTAATCCTCCTAGTAGGAAACTTAAAATGAGATGTATAAATCCCTAAACGCATAGGGTGCATCTCAACCTATGCTGGCTACGTAGTTCTGGAATACAAGGATTGCTTCTAAGGATCACACCCTTCAGTGAATAAAAGGTGAGTCCCCATCCTTGGGTTCACTCGGTGCTGAATCCTACTCCCACCTAAATAGACACTAAACTGAACTGATACTAATGGTATTGTTTAGTAGAGCTAAACTGAGTTCACTAGTTCCATTGACTGACGGAATGCTACTGAGATCTGAGGACTGAGGGAGAGTACTAAAGTTACTGAGATTTCTGGGAATACTTAGGTTATCAAGATTACTGAGTACTGATGTTATTGAGACCACTGAGGTCAATGAGATTACTGAGTAGGACTAGACTGATACTGAATTTACTGAGTTTTCTTGAGTCATGAGACTAACTGAATTCTAAGGATCATGGCTTGACTGAGAGTATCGTGAAAACATAACACTGGCTCTAGGCACACAGCTAAATTATTAGGTACAATTACCCCCAGGAATCAATATCATGAAACTGACAGGACATGACACTTCTTGAACACATGACCAATATCAACAATTCATAATACATTAATATAGGGATTTCATGAAGCACATGGTTATCATAGTCTAGTGCATGAATGGAATTTCATATAAACATGTCATACTTTCATCAACCTAATCTCATTGACATTCCCTCAACCATTCATAATGCACACAATATCATGGAAGTCATTCTTAGTCATAGGGTAAAGCATACACTTATCACTTGGGTCACAATTAAGCTATAATACATAATTTTTATTCTCTTAGGTATTTTATCAAACACCTAGGATGCATGACTTAGGTAATAGGCATGAACATCAAATTAATAAAACAAAACTTCATATTTCAACTGAATTTCACATGTTTCAAACCACATACTAGCATAGGTTCATGAATAACACATAAAGATTCCAACTTGGGAATCATACAACCATAATCATATGAAAATAATCAACCCACAACAAAATATTCACAATACAAGATTTAAAACTTGATTATTGGGCTTCATGGATGAAAGGAATCCATGAATGAATACTATGCATATCTTATCTCTTGATTCTATGAAGATTGATGAAGAGATTCTTGAATTTGAGTCTTGGATTTGAATCCCCAATTGAAAACCCTAGCTTGTTCTTGAGAGAAACTTGACAAAAATAATATATTTTGGGTGAATTACGGCTGAATCACGTGTTATAAGGTATATATAGGGGGTGAGAAATTGACCCTTTTAACCCTTTGATGCGTATTTTAATTCTGTGAAAATTTCCCGACCTGGACCCCTAGCGTGCCGTGTCACTAGAATTTGACAACTCTGAATTTGAGCCTTGGTGTGATGTGCCATAATCGTAGAGGCTCACTTGATTTAGATGATTGCCATTTTGGCTGGATCTGTGATGCATTGATGGCTCAGGTGACACACTGTCTTACTAAAATGGCTCTAACTCTTCCCCCGGGTGTCAGATTTGAAAAAATTTGGTATCGATGGAAATCTTAGTCAATTTCTCACATTATAAAAAGTGAAAATATTGAGAATAAAATATGTCTAAAAGTGTACTCATCTTTGAAAAAAGTCTTTAACATTTTTGGGATGATTATAAGCTAGGCAGAAGTATGGGATTTTAAAGTATAAGTAGTAGAAGAGGGATAAAGGCGTAGATGTTGGGCCTATTGAATGGGAGGAGTTTTATACAGCATTTTTAGATAGATTATTTCTTTTGAAGTTGAGGAAAGATATGCTGATGGAGTTTATTAACTTGTAGCAGGGAAATATAAGTGTGAATGAGTAATCGCTTAAGTTTACTTAGCTAGCCAGGTATGCTCCTCATTTGGTGGTTGATAAATGGTCTAGGATAAGATAGTTTATGTATGGTGTATCTTATAGTGTGGTCAAGGAGTGTGGGACCTCAATATTGATTAGATAGATGGACTTATCTTAGCTTATGGTCTATTCTTAACATATTGAGGAGGAGAAGGTTAAGGAGAAAGAAAAAGAGAACAATAGGGATAGAAAAGGTAGTTTAAACATTACTCAGCTAAGGTTAGAGGGTGGTAACCATCCCTAATTTTGTTAGAAATCTTCATCTCTGGCTTCATCTTTAGCTAGTTCTCCTGTGCCATAATTCAAAAATGACAATCAGGATAGGGCACCAGGCTCTAAGTCCCAAGGAAGTGTAAGTAGTGATCAAAAAAATCCTCTTTGCTAGAAATATTATAGAAACCATCAGGGTGAGTGTTGAGCTGGTAGTGATGTATGCTTTGGGTATGGCAAGGCAGGCCACCAGATCTGGGAATGTCAGGTAGTTGCTCTAAAAAGAAGGGATATATGCCAATAGGGCCAGTCCCATCTGTCATCATCCTTAGTAGGTTGCCCAACTCAGCAGAGCACCACCTCCATTTCCACCAGCAATCAACTCTAGAAAAGACTATATGTACTTTAGTCTTGAAAGGATCAAGAAAGTTTTCCTGATGTGGTTACGGGTACGTTGTAGGTCTTTTATTTACATGTATATGCCTTGTTAGACCCCAAAGATTCACTTTCTTTTGTAACCCCCTATATAGATATTAATTTTAGTATCAGTCCCAAAACCTTAATTGAACCCTTATCAGTGTCCACTCTATTAGGTGTCTCTATTGTAGCCAGGCAGGTATATAGGAACTATCCGGTCATAATATCCTAGAAAGTCACTTTAGTAGATCTTGTGGATTTAGAGATGACTGATTTTGATGTCATTCTCGGTATGCATTGGATTCACTCATGTTATGCCTCACTTGATTACAGAAATAGGGTCGTTCAATTTCATTTTTTGACTGAACCAGGCCTTGAATGGAGGGGTAGTACTTTAGCCCTTAAGGGTAAACTTATTTTGTATTTTAGAGATAGAAAAATGATATCCAAGGGGTGTGTTTACCATCTTGTTTGAGTCAAAGATTCTGTTTCTGAGACTTCACATCTTGAGTCAATTTTAGTAGTAAGGGAAGTTCTAGAAATGTTCTTTGAAGACCTTCCCAGAGTTCCTCCTGAAAGGAAAATTAACTTCAGAATAAACTTTCTTCGAGATACCCAACCTATTTTTATTTGGTCATACAGAATGGCTTTATCTAAACTCAAAGAGTTGAAATAACAGTTATAAGATTTCCTAGATAAGGGATTCATTAGGCCCAGTGTTTCCCTAGGGGGTGCTCCTGTCCTTTTCATGTGTAAGAAAGATGGTTCCCTTAGAATGTGTATCAATTACTATCAGTTGAACTAAGTTACCATAGAAAATAAATATCCACTCTGCAAATCGATGACTTGTTCGACCAATTTTAGGGTGCTAATTATTTCTCTAATATAGACCTTATATCTGGCTATCATCAGCTCAGAGTAAGAGAGTGTGAAATTTTGAAAATAACTTTCAAACTTGGTATGGTCACTTCGAATTCCTAGTCATGTCTTTTGGAAAAACAAATGCCCCAGTAGCTTTGATGGATTTGATGAACAGAGTGTTCAAACACTACTTGGACATGTTCATCATTGTCTTTATTTATGACTTTCTTGTTTATTCCCTTGGTGAAAATGATCATGCAGGCCATCTCAAAATTGTATTGTAGACTCTTAGAGCCCATCAGTTGTTTGCCAAATTCATTAAGTGCGAATTATGGGTAAGATCAGTAACTTTTATTGGCCATATTGTTTCAGGTGATGGCATTAAGGTTGATCCTCAAAAGACCAAAGTAGTGAGAAACTATCCTAGACCCATCTCTCCATCAGATATCAAGAGTTTCTTGGGTTTGGCTGACTATTACCATTGGTTTGTTGAAGGGTTTTCATTTATTACATCCTTCATATCTATACTGACTCAGAAGAAAGTTAAGTTTTATTAGTCAGATTCTTGTGGGAAGAGTTTTTAGGAGTTGAAGACTCGACTCACCTAAGCCCCAGTTTTGAAGTCACCAGACAGTTCAGAGAGATTTGTTTTTTTCTGTGATACTTCCAGAGTTAGTCTTGGTTATGTGTTGATGCAGAGAGGTAAGGTCGCAAAGACTATGTCTCTAAATAACTTAAACCCCATGAAAAGAATTATCCTACCCATGATCTTGAGTTAGCTGCTATTGTGTTTGCATTAAAAATTTAGAGGTATTATCTCTATGGGGTGCATGTTTATGTCTTCACGGACCACAAAATCTTATAGTATGTGTTTTCACAAAAAGATTTAAATCTTTGGCATTGAAGATGGTTGGAGTTGTTGAAAGACTATGATATGAGTGTTTTGTATCACTCGGGCAGGACCAATGCAGTGGCAGATGCCCTTAGTAGAATTTTGATGGTTAGTGTTGCTTATCTTGAAATAATTAGAATAAGTTAGTTCAGAAAGTTCATCAGCTTGCTAGATTAGGTTGTCGATTGGTTAATTCAGTTGAGGGTAGTGTTTGGATTTAGAGTAGTTCAGAATCTTCATTGATTGCTGAAGTAAAGGAGAAGCAGGATAGGGATCTCAGTTTAGCTAAGTTGAAAGAATCAGTAAGAGACCAAAAAGTTGAGGTTTTCTCCCAAGGGGGAGATGGTGTGTTGAGATGTTAGGGTAGACTGTATGTTCCATGGTGTTGATGATTTGAGGCAGCGGATTCTTGCAGAGGCATATGGTGTGCGTTACTCTATTAATCCAGGATCTACTAAGATGTACTGCAATTTATGGGAAATCTATTGGTGGAGTGGTATGAAGAGGGATATTGCAGAGTTTGTAGCTAAGTGTTCTAACTGTCAGTAGGTTAAGGTTAAGAACCAGAGGCCTAGTGGCACCTTAAAAGATTTTAGCATTCCCACTTGGAAGAGGGAATAGGTGAACATGGATTTTCTGACAGGCTTGCCTCGTACGCGTTGTCAACATGATTGGATATGGATCATTGTAGATGAAATGACCAAATCAGCCTATTTCTTGCCAGTTCATACTTTCTATTTGGCTGAGAATTATGACAACACTACTAAAAATTACCCTAATGGCAACAGTTCAAAAACCATTGCTATAGATACAAAAACCGTTGCAATAAAACTACCACAATGGTTTGGTAGGTTTTGCATATGTGAGCGTTGCAATAGAGCTACCGCAATGACTTTCGTGATGGTTTCAACAACTATTGTAATAGATAGACCTATTGCAATGGTTTATTTTAACTCCTATAGGGACATTTCATATTGTCTATAGCAATGGTTCAGAACCGTTGCAATAGACTAAATTGCAATGATAAGAAACCGTTGCAATAACCTATTGCAATAATTAAACACAAAGTCGATTCTTATTCGATGATTTAGGAAGATTCCAGGATGATATATCCTCGCTGCACTAGACACAGTTGAATAATTCTGACCAACAGGTTCTTCATCCTTGTCTAAACCTTCCTGCATCAGATTTTTATTGAGATTACTAAGTTATCAGTGAAAGAGTAGCAGCTAACTGAAAAAGTAGTCAACATATCTTTTCCTTAGTAATAAATAAGGTAAGTTTTGAGTAAATCTAAGTGACATAAAAGTCAAATCTGAAGTTCAAGGGAACACTTCCAAAATAATATGACAAAGGCTAGATAGCATTACTTGGAACACTAACCATATGGATCAGAAATTTGAAAGAGATAGGCTTGGATTGCTTTGTACATTCAAGACTACTCAAACTTCACCTCATTAAACTCATCAATCCTAAATGCTTAATATGGACTTAAAGGTACAACCTAAAGAAAAGAAGTCATGGTCAGATGATATTAAAATGAAAGTAGTCTATCAAAAAATGAAAAGGAATTACCCTAGACAAATTCATAATGTTTGAATCCAATCACTTAGATTGGTTCAGGCTCATAGCTTACACTACCTTTGCGAAAGTTGTTGCAAGAAAGTATATCATGCTGCAAATAATGTTTTTGATATAGTCAGTGTTTTCACAGTACTATCAAGGTAATGAAGGGAGTTGGAATACTTGTGGTTCCATTTCAGGATGCAAATACTAGTTGTAATAGCGGTGGGTTGTAACATTTTGATAAACCAAATTAAGTTAATTTTCCAAAAATCAATAGGTCTAAAGTTTTCAAGACCTTTTAGTTAATGTCTCTTATTTACTTCTCGATTCTGATAGTAAAAAGCCAAAACACTGAGTTCATCATCTGTAATCAAATTAAAAAGTTATCAGAAGTAACTTTGTAAAGCAACATGTCTCATCTTAATCTAACATTTTTAAATCTTTACTAATAACCAGATTTTGTGTTTTAAATACAATTATAAGGATATATTACTCTTTTCTTCTAGATAAAATAGATACAAGCCTATTTAAGCTCTCTTGAACTCTATGCTGATAAAAATAAGGCATGGAGAACATGTTGTATGAAGGATAACTTAAACCATTATTACCTCTATAGAATTTAAATTTGGAAAATGATCTTTCTCTTTTTGTAAAACCAAATTGCTATCTAGTCTAGTCAATACATTACCAAGTTGACAAGTTCACTAATGCATCTCAATAAACGAATACAGATTACCGAGTGCATGACAGAATCAACAAGCTAGTGTTGCATAAAATAAAATTCTGTAAGGGGTAGTATGCTCCTACAATATTGACATTTATGTTGATATACTTATAGAATCTTATGTTTTTGATATAGTCATGAGTCTAATTTAGATGCAAAACCATGCTAATCTAAGGTAATAAACTTACTGTTTGGAATTACTACTTCTGATTCAATCCAGAATTGGCCCAGTAAGTTTATTTCTAATTAGGTACTTGGCAAATGGAAATCTTGTGTACGTCAGCTCCATGATCAGTCATCTCCAGCTCCAAGTTCTAGTGGTTACAATTGATTATCTTTATGTTAATGGGGAAAATATGAGTAATAGTGAAGTTTTTCATATTGGTTGTACGGGTGGTAATAAATACATTATTGATGAAAATTAAATTATAATTAAGTGGGATGCGTGACTTTTTTATCTACCACTTATGAATTACTGTAGTATTTTTAATGTCAAGCAAAGGTTTCAATTCTCTCAAGTGTCCAATTCACTAACTTCTTCTTCCTATTGAAAAGATGAAGCTTATCAAAATTTTTAATGAACTAGGATAGTCTTTGTGAGTCATTTCTTTAAGCTTGTCATCCAAAATAGTGTGAAAAATCAAAAGTAAAAGAGCATGCGTGCATACATATATTGAGTCTCAATAGACTCAATTTGTCTGAATATAATCCACAAAGAATAGGGACCTGTCTGCATCTGATGGAGTATTCAAACATAAGCTATTAAAATCCCAGATAACGTACAACTGTTAGTACCTCAAAAATAGACTTAGCTATAGTATGTATCATGTCATTTTTACCAAAATAAAAGCAACAAAATATACCTAATTCTTCATCAATCCTCCCATAAAAGGATGCTTTATACAAACTTACACAATATAGGTTCTATGCAAACTCCAAAGTTTAGAAAAAAACATATTGCGACAGAACGTCAAGGATGACTTCTTTAATGACATAACGAAAGGAAAATAGTGACAATGATCACACTCTTCAGATATGCAATATTGAAAATTTCTATTCTATTTACAGTTTGTAAGTTTAAGTTAAAAGATAATTCTCACGTAAATTTTAAGGGAGACAAGAAACCACTTGAACAATTAGTTTTTCTTTATATTATCCAAATGGTAAGAATGGTTGTATTTATGAACTCTAGTTCTCTAGTTTGAGAGGTTACACTTCAATTGTCTTTAATATTTTTGCTTAAGTTGGAACATATTATTTCCTTGAATACTCTACCTCTCAGCCAAAGAATAATAAAGTTACTCAATAGTCATATTTTCCATTGCTTCTCAAATAGAATCAAATAGCACGGTGGAAAAATAAGCTCCCCAAAACCAGCAAAGATTATCTGAATAGAGAATTGAAATGGAGAATTTTAGGCCAGCATTCAACAGTTCGTTTGCTTTAACCATAGAGCTAGCTATCCAAATATTGGTATGGCTTTTTTATTGATCCTAATTATTAATTAAGGAGCCATTGTAGCTGCAAACAACAACTATCAGCTCATAATTCTATAGAGTAATTACAAAAGCAACTAGCTATAAGATAGTTTTCAACCATCAAGCTACCATAATTTACATGTGAAAAGTGAGGAAATGAATTAATATGTCATCAAGATCTTAAGTTCTTATTTATCTTAAAAGATAACAATGGGCATGAAAATAAAGTGTAAAGCTGATATCGTCTGTACCGAGCTTCTACTATGAAAATCAGATAGGAAAAGATTGAAATATTAACATAGCAATATTAAAAAGATACAGTGATCACATTGGATGAGGTAGACAAGTAACTTAGGGAAACATGCTTTACAAATGACCTATTATAAGCAATTGGACTACTTTGCAATTAAAATTGTTTAGGAGAAGATATACATATATACAAATCCAACCAACTGACCAAACCAATATAGGACAAGTGAAACATCAGTACTTTCCTTTCTCTATGCTAATGCATCTATCATACAAATCTTTAATATTTTAAACTCAAGATTCCATAGTTGGACCTATTCTCTTACTTAAATTCTTGGCAGGTAAAAGAATAGAGTTAGATACATTATTTAGATCTAATCTACAAAAAAACTAGTAATAAACCACAAAGAGATAATAGGACTTCAAGGTAATTGTTACTCTTCACTTTTAGCATGTTTTTAGTGTAGTTGTGGTTTAAAAACATTAAGAAGATTATACTTTCATCAACTAAAACATATTTGGATGTTTTCTAATGATAGATCCATCGCATCAGGAACATTCTTCTCGAAACAAATGGTTTGTTATGGACTATAACCCTGAAATTCAGATCCAGCAAGTTCAAGATTCTATTTTTATGCCAGTTCCACAGTAGCAACAATTTGTTCCTGCCACTGCACGTTGCATTCAACATACTGTAATAGGTCCAATGGCAATCCCATCTTACTATTAAATATATGCACCCCAAACCCAGAAACCACTTCATCAATAAATAAATTAGCAATATCAAATTTTTTATGTGCCAGTCACTAAGACTCAATCGTATAATTTAACAGTGCAATCTGATATAGCTGATGCTGCTGCTGCTGTAGGTTCAAGCCAGCAATTAACACCATTAAATCTAGAATTTTGTGAGAGATGAACACTACTTCTACATTAGCACAACCACTATGACATTTAACTTAGATGTGGGAGCAAGGGCACGTGACATTTAAGATAAAGTGTACAAAATACAAAAGGGTAGTCAGAATAACATACATAAAGATGAAGTGCAAATTTGAGATCTAAAGTCGGAGCAGCAACATCGGATCACAGTGAAGTCGGAGCACACCAGATGGAGAATCACTGTCGGATTTTTTGAAGAAATTGAACAAAATAAAGTCGGAGCACAGTCAACCAATTTCTTTAATTGAAATTGAAATTGAAATAAGATACAGTGAAGAAATTGAAATTGAAATTATGGATGGAGGACGATGAAGAAATTGAAGATCTCAATTTTGAGATAAAATGGCAATTGTGGTGCATAGTTCACTGATGTTGGGTGTATTTATGCATTCTAGCATCATTATTCTAGCCTTTTTAGCCTTGTTTTGAGGATGATTCATGTGATATATAGGTTTATAATGAGATAAATGTTCATAGAAGTGTTAAAGAATGTGCTTATGATATTTAAAGTGAGTTACAAACAAGTTTGTACTTAAAAGATTCATTTAGAGTTCAACTTGGAAAACTAGCATTACTAGCTTGAGCTAGGTGCTTGTCTAGTTGATTTCGGTGAATTCTATTGTGTTTAAAGTGTTTCTGATGATTTTTATGTGTTATTATGAGTGTAATAACTTGTTAATAATGAGGAAATTTTAATTTGAATGAGTCTATAGCTGGAACAATATGTGAAAGATCAATGCGAACTAGCTATGTTTAGCTCTTGTTTTGATTTGATGTTATAGGTATTGTGTTGTGTTTCTCTCTTAATTAGTTTGGTCCGATGATGTAGGAGGATTTTGGAGATGAATATGATGATATTTTAATGTAAAATAATCTTGGAATTCATGGTAAAGATACTACAAGACAAGGGATCAAGAGGGGATACTCAACACTTAAACCAAATTTCGAAAAGCAAATTCCAGTAGCTCGGGGCGATATTGAGGTGCTGTCAAGGTTTTGGAACCATTTTTGGGGACTTGTGTTTTGATAATTGTTTATTTTAGTTTATATTTATATTTATTTGGTATTTTTACTCTTTTTCTTATTTTTGTGTTTGCAGGAGACTGGTTTTTAAGTTTATAAGCTGGTAAGGGATTGAGAGTTGGTAGTTACAAGCCTGGAACCCAATCAACTTTACCATCAATACAGAAGAGAAGCAATTATTCTCCTTATAATTCCTTAAATATATGAAAGCCAAGAGATTACTATTTCTATGGTTGAACAACAAGCAGCTGGTAGGATGGTTAGGGAAGTGGCAGTCCCACTTCTAACGAACTTGACTTCCCTAATTCAAAAACTGACAGCTGGGGAGAATTTCAAGTTGAAACATATTATGGTGCAACTTTTATTAGTAGTGGACAGTTTGCAGGGCTTTCACACAAGGATCCACAAGTCCACTTGCAGACATTCATTGAGCTTACTGATACATTCACTCCGACTCGGGTGAATCCAGACTATATAAGGTTGACACTGTTTCCCAATTCAATTTTGGGGGAAGCTAAAAGGTGGTTGAATAATGAGTCGTCTAATTCAATTACATCATGAGATGACTTAGCCAAAAAGTTCCTCATCAGATTTTTTCCATCAGGCAAAACTATGAGACTTTGCAGTGAGATGGTAAGCTTCAAATAGAAGCCTGATAAAAACCTCTATCATGCTTGGGAGTGCTTCAAGGATCTTCTTCAGGAGTGTCCACACCACCAATAGTATAATAAGTTACTTGCTCTTACTTTTGTAGAATCTCTTGATCATAATACAAATATTTTCTAGATTCAACCGCAGGTGGTGAAGAACTTGAGTTGACTTATGATGAGTTGTACACATTATTGAACTACATAGAACAAGGAAATCTATATCGGCATTCAAATTCTATAAGTTCCATAAAAAGAATTATGGGTGTATTGGAGGTGGACCAATTCACAACCTTATGAGCATAGGTTTCTGCACTACAAAATTTGATCAACACATCATTCAGTAGCATGAAACTGGGAGTAGCATAACCTGCAGCCAAAGTCAATGCCATCCAACAAGTTACGGGTTGGTGTGAGGTATGCAAAAATAATAGTTATGCAGCGATCATGTGTGCTTCAAATACAAAATTTGTGATGTACGTAGGTAATACTAGACCACAAGGTAGTTTGCCAGCAGATATAGAAAATCCAAAGCAAGTTATGACAATCACCTTAGGGAGTGGTAAAGAGATTCAAGGAGCACCCCCAAAGGTAACCAAGGAGGTAGATGCTGATGTGGTGACCCAACAAGTAAATGAAGAAGTTGCTAAAAATCAAGGAAGTCTGAGTACTTGAAAGAAAAAGTTATTGAATCAAGAGTGAAGAAGACACTGTTATTACCTTTCCCTCAGAGACAAATTAAAGCGAAGGAGGATGCACTATTTAACAAGTTCTTTGATACATTTAGAGAGCTTCACATTAATTTACCTTTACTAGATATTTTGCAGAGTATGCCCAAGTATTAAAAATACTTGAGAGATGTGGTGTCTATAAAGTGAAATTGCAAGATAAGGGGGTAATAACACTTACTGAAGAGTGTAATGCCGTGATGACTTAAAAAATCCCTAAAAAAATAAGAGATTAGGGGAAATTTGCTATCCTAATCCAAGTTGGAAGTAAAGCGGTCCTTCCACAAAGTGACTTAGGGGCGAGTATAAAATTAATGCCCCTATTACTGTTTAAAACATTAGGCTTGGGAGAGCCAAGACTGATCATTGTGGTGTTGCAGTTGGCAGATTGGTCATTCACATATTAGGATGGAATAATTGAGGATGTCCTTATAAAGGTTTGTAAATTCATTATACCTACTGACTTTATTGTTATTGATTTTGAGGTAGATGAACAGGTACTAATTATCTTGGGATGTCTATTTTTAGCAACTGGATGAGCGTTAATTGATGTTAGAAAAGGCACACTCAAATGATTGTAGAGGATGAAGAGGTGGTGTTTGATGTATGCAAAGCACCCACAATAACATCCCAAGTTAAAGATTTGTGTATGATCAATGTTATTGAAGGGGACAAATATGGGGTGTCTAGTCCTCAAAAAACCTCTTTAAACTACCTAATTGAGAGCTCAGACTCTATCCCCTAAGCCTGACATGATGAAAGTTGATGAGACTGTAAAGGCTAGAGCTGAGAAACCAGGTGCTCTTGAGAATTCACACCAAAAGTGGTGAAAAGGATAAGAAAATGGCCTCCAAGTTTGAGTAAAAATATAAATAAATATGGTTGAGTTGAGTTGGGTCGTGTCGCGATACTAAATCAGGCACTGCTTGGGAGCAATCCAAGTTAATTAGGTATGTTTTTTTTTCATTTTTTTTTAGTTTTTATTTCACGTAGTTGTTGTTTTTGGCTAGGTCATAGGTTAATGGGAAGTCTAAGTACCATAAACTTGAGCTAAGAAGCATGGCAAAGACTGAGTATGGGGTTTCATGGACATCCTTTATGCAAAAATATGCTACTACCTAGGCCTAGAGGCCTCAGGAAGTATTTATATCTTTACCTTTACAAATTCACTTTGGGGATAAAGTAGATTTTTAAGTGTGGGGTGGGGAAATTCTCAAATTTTAGCTCAGTTTAAAAATCTTTGTGTGATATATTCTTGTTGGTTCTATTTGTGATTACATGATCCAAGTGTGTTTGTTTATAAAAGCATGTTGATTGAGTGAATTGCTATTTTTGAGACTCTTAGGCTCATGTTTATGGCTCTTGTACTTGTTGACTTAGTTTTGAATTCATGCTATTATTTGGTTGGGAGTCTGTGAAGATCCTATTTAGTTGAGCATATGCCATGTGTGATGTGAGGTATTTGTATATTCCTTGTTGCATGTGATGTCTAGAACTTTTCTGGTGTGTGTGTGTGTGTGAATCAAAATAAAGAATGTGGGTTTAGGAGATGATATAGGCATTTCTTTGATAACCTTGTTTTATACCTTCAATTTGTCCTACCACTGGTGCATGATCCTAGTTAACCTCCATCGAGCCTTTGGCTTTTTCTTTAGCAACCTGATATGTAGCCTAATCCCCTTCTTTTAATAGACCATAATTTGATCCAAAAAGCTCATAAGTTCTTGAATGAAAAAATAATTGATTGAAATAGGAGTTTGAGAAATTGAAAAAAAAAAGGTGAAATTGATACCCCAAGGTAATAGTTATTGGTGTTAATAATTGATGTGTTATGGATGGGTGTGATATAATTCATGTTAGAATATTGCTGCCATGATTATGAAAAAAGATAAAAAAAAATTGATTCTTATGGTACTAAACAAAGTGTCCACCAAGTGTTTGTGAAAATGCTTAAAAGAGATAGACCAAAAACAAAAGGTATGGATGAATGAATAAGTGTAGTTTGGTTGTTGGAGAGTGATTTTAAATGTATAAAGTACTGTATTAAAGATCTTAGAGAGGTTAGTCACTATTCCCAAATAGTTTCTACCCGTCCCTTAGCCTACATTACAATCCGGAAAAGTCCTAATTGATCCTAAGATTTACATTCAACTATTAATGTAGCATTAAACTAAGGGAAATCCTATGGTTCATTGTGTGTAACTTGAGAAGTCTTTGTGAGAGTGAGTGTAATTTGATTCTTGTACCCATCATGTTCTAAATTGCTTAATTATGAGTGATTATGGGTAACATTCTTGTTGTGAGGGGCACATATTTGATGAATTTGGAGAGACTTGTATGATGTCCTTGATTAAATTATATGCATTATTTTTCCATCTTGGTGAGTCAATTTTTGAGGATAGGATATTTTGTAGTAGTTTTCATAAGCTTTCAATAGTGTTTGTAACATGCTTAGTATAGAAACTTGCATTCCGTGAGTCATCGTAGTACTTGCTTAAGTGTCTTGCAATGAGTAGAAGTATAGAATCTCTAGCTCATGAGGTTTATAGTAAATAATTGGTCATGGACGAATAAGACTTTAAGTGCGGAGTGGTGATGTTGGGTGTATTTATGCATTCTAGTGTCATTATTCTAGCATTTTTAGCCTTGTTTTGAGGATGATTCATGTGATATATGGGTTTATAATGAGATAAATGTGCATAGAAATGTTAAAGCATGTGTCTATGATGTTTAAAGTGAGGTCCAACCAAGTTTGTACTTAAAAGATTCATTTAGAGTTCAACTTGGAAAACTAGCGTTACTAGCTTGAGCTAGGTGCTTTTCTAGTTGATTCCAGTGGGTTCTATTATTTTTAAAGTATTCCTAATGATTTTATGTGTTATTATGAATATAATAACTTGTTGGTAATGAGAAAAGTTCAATTTGAATGAGTCTACAGCTGGAACAATAAGTGAAAGATCAATGTGAACTAGCTATGTTTAGCTCTTGTTTTGATTCATTGTTATGGGTTTTGTGTTGTGTTTATCTCTTAATTAGTTTGGTGTGATGATGTAGGAGGCTTTTGTACCAGAATATGATGATATTTTAATGTTAAAGATGCTTGGAATTCATCAAAAAGACGTCACAAGACAAGGGATCAAAAGGGGAGACTCAACACTTAACCAAATTTCGAAGAGCGAATTCCAGTAGCTCGGGGAGATTTTGAGGTGCTGTCATTCACCCAACCTGAAATTGAAATTAGGGTCAAATATTTATATTTATTTAATTTTTGGCAATATTGGAGAGGGGAACAAAAAAATGTTGCAATAGTTTTTTAACCAAATAAAGTGTTGCCTTAGATGACTCTATGGCAAAGGTTCATGAAATTATTGCTATAAGACTCTCTATTGCAATGGTTCTTCAACAATAGCTATGGTTTTACCATAAAAATGTTCTACCAAAACATTTTTTTTCAACGGTTGCAATTGTTGCAATAAAGGGTTTATTGAAATGCTTTTGGAACCATTGGCAAAAAGTCAGTTGCAATAGGGGTAATTTCTGGAACTGCAAGCTCTATCTCAGAGAATTGGTTAGGTTGCTTGGAGTCCCATTGTCTATCATATCATATAGAGGTACTCAGTTTACCTCTCACTTTTGGAGGGCTTTTCAGAAGGGACTTGGTACCTAAGTTCATCTCAGTACAACGTTTCATCCTCAGATAAATAGTCAGGTAGAGATGACCATTCAGACCCTAGAGCATATGTTAAGGGTGTGTGTTCTCAATTTCAAGGGTAGTTGGGATGATCATTTATCCTTAATTGAGTTTGCCTACAATAACAGTTGTCATTCTAGTATTCAGATTTTTCTATTTGAGGCTCTCTATAAGAGGAGATGTAAATCTCCTATTAGTTGATTTGAGGTAGGTGAGACTGCAGTATTAGGACCTAATTCAGTACTTAATGTAATGGAAAGAGTTAAGTTAATCAGAGAGAGCCTTAAGATAGCCCAAAGCCGACAGAAATACTATGCAGAAATAAAGAGAAGAGACCTTGAGTTTGAGGTTGGTAACATGGTCTATTTGAAAATCTCTTTCATAAATGGAGTGAAGAGGTTTGGAAAGAAGGGGAAGATTAGTCCCCGATATGTTGGCCCTTATTGGATCTTCAGCCACTTTTGAAAAGAAGCTTACGAGCTTAAGTTGCCTGCAAATTTGGAATCAGTGCACCCAGTGTATGATGTTTCTTTGTTGAAAAGTGTATTGGTGATCCAGCTGTTGTTGTTTCTTTAGAAAGCTTAAATGTTTAGGATATCCTTTCTTACGAAGAAGTCCTAGTCAAAATCTTAGATCGCCAGATTTGCAGACTAGGGAACAAAGAAGTTCCTTTGGTCAAAGTTTTTTGGTGAAATCAGTCTATTGAGGGAGCCACTTGGGAAGAATAAGAAGATATGCGAACTAAGTACCCTCACCTTTTCTTCGCAAACTAAGATTGAGTTCAAGGTAACAGTTTCCCCTTAGATTATCTCTATTCCATTCTCAGTCCTAGCCATATGATCATATTCATGTCATTGCATGCATTCACGAATCAGTTCAGTCTGTCACATGTTCAGACTCAGTTATGTAATTATGTTTCAGTTGTGCATATTCAACATATAATCTCAGTACCTCAATAATTCTTAGCTTAACCAATCTCATTCAAGAAGAATGTTCCCAAGGGGGAGATATTGTAAGACTATGTAAGATCCTAGCTCATTTCAGCTCACCCTTGCAAGCTAAAGGGGTCCAAGACTTAGAAAATTTCACTAAGTGTTAATACTTAATCATTCCAAAGCCTCTTAAACTTCGATGATTTTAATTTCGACCTTCCCGGACTTAGAATGTTGATTTTTAAGTTGATTCATGATTGGGGTGGTTGATAGCATATCTCGAGTAAGTTTCAAATTGTTTAGATGAGGTTTTAGACATGTTTGGACGTTCAAACCAGTGAGTAAGTGCGATATGGCCACGGCGCAACACTTATCGCATTAGTGGGGTGTAATGCGGTGCACACCTAATGTATTGACTGAGTGACGCGATGCATCGCTTACTGCATCATTAGCCATATTTAGTTTAATTAATTCCAAATATGTGGGGGTATTTGAGTTATTTACCCCTTACTTTGCCCCACCCATAAAATAAGATTAAGGTCCCAAAAGAAAAAAATCACTCATATTTTCACAAACTCTCTTAAGAACAAAAACCAAGATTTTTAAAATCCGAGTTCAAGCTTTAAGAAAATCACCAAGAACTCATGAAAATTCATTAGTTAAGGTATTTTAAATGTTCTTTCATGGGTCCTCTTCACCTGGAGTCCAAGAGTCTACTTTAAAGTTTAAAATCATGACCTTTACATGTTTTCAAGAATTTTATCCATGAACTTCCACGAATTTTGATTTTTATATCATATCTACATGTGTTTTTATTGGAATTAGCCTTTGATACATTTGAAGGATGATATTTTCATGTTAAATCCTTAACCCATGATTTTGTATTGAAATTATGTTATTATGTCACAATTTAACTATTCCCAAGTTTTAACTCTTGACCCCTATGTGTTTGATAAAATGCCTAGAAGAATGGGTTTTGAACAATGACAACTTATGATGTACTCAAAGTTGTATTATGGTTCTATTGTTATTGCTATCGAGTCCTAGGGGTTATCAATGCCTGAAAACTTAGCTATTTACTTAGTCTTAGTATCTTTAGAATGGTTTCAGATATGTTGTGAGCATTATCGGTTCAGTCAATTATCATAATCAGTTAAACTTAGATCAGTTCAGTATTCTGAGTCAGTTAAATTGGGAGTAGGATTTAGCACCGAGTAAATAAAGGGATAACGTCTTTCCCGTCAGTCAGGCAGAGTCATTAGTAGCAGTCCCTGTATTCCATAACGACATATCCAGTGTAGGATTTTAGGAGTCATCCGTCAGTTTAGGTTTGAATACATCTCAGCGGTCACCCATCAGTTTAGGCTTGACACCCTAGTCTTTTGGGACATTGGTTTAGTTGATCCACAGAACCATTGTTAGTACCCATGGAACGGTACTGACACCCTTCTAATTGTGGCCACAGGTTGGACACTAATTAGCTCATATTGGGGCATGTCGGTTAGATGATAACTCTATAATACTCCATATATTTCTAAGCTAGAAAATGAACCATTGTTCCTACACATGAAACCTCCTATCGTGTGATTCATGTTTGAGTACATGAATTAGGATGAGTATCCTAGTTATAATAGAGATTATGATGTATTAAGCATGTTCATAAGAGTCACTTAGCGCAAATACATTAGTACGTTGAAATGTACTGAGTATGCATGTAAGGTAGGGAAAATGCAAAGGGTTATATACATGAACAATGCTGGCTAATATGAATGTAAGAATACATACATGCATACGCAATTGTAACTGAACTCGTGGAGATAATAACTACTGGGTCTGAATATTGACAACATGAGTGTACTGATACTGAGATATTCAATAGATGGACAACTATTTTTGACAGTTCAAATTATGAGGAATTGGTACTGAACACTGAGCATGTAATCACCAATAAGTGAGCAACAAACACTGTATTACTGAATACTAAGGGAATAGTACTATGTTACTGATACATGAATAACTGTGTATCAAAATGTTGATTATGAAGGACTAGTTTGGTCGACCGTATCTGACAGTATAATTATAAAGAATTAATCTGGTTGGCTGTATCTGACAATCATGAATATGAATACTAATAATATGAGTTTTGAGAACTGGTAATAATAATAACATGAGTGATTGTATTTGACAATCATGAATGTGATGGAACTAACTGAGTTCCATATCGTATCTAAGTCAACTGTATCTGACAGTCCTGATATTTTGAAAAACTATCTGAATTCTATTACTGAAACTGGCACTGAGACTGAAACTGACATTGTGGGAGGTAATCAAATAACCGACATGCCCCAGAACTGAACTGGTTGGGGTCTAACCTGTAACCCCAGCTGGAAAGGTGTTAATACCGTGCTATGGGTAGAGATAACATATGAGTAAACCTATTGTGTTTTTGGGAGATAATTCCGTCTGCCCTACTATCAGATTAATTCAAAAGAGATGCCTTAGCCCTATGGGTAGGGACATCTCAACCTACTCTGTCTACGTAGTTCTAGAATGCAAGGATTGCTTCTAGGAATTTCACCCTATGACTGTGGTAGGTGAATCCCCATCCTTCGGTTCACTCGATGCTAAATCCTACTCCTAACTGAAAGACACTGAACTGATTAGCTAAACTGAACTGATTAACTGAACCGATGTTAGTGGGACTGTCTAGCGGAGCTAAACTGAGTATACTGGATTTTGATGACTTACAAAATGTACTGAGTTCTGAAGACTGATTGAGAGTACTGAACTTACTGAGATTAACTGTGAATACTGAGGTTGCAGAGGTTACAGAGCACTGAGATTACTAAGATTACTGGGTTTTCCTGAGTCACATGACTGAATAGTTTCTTTAGATCTAGGCTTGAATGAGAGTATCGTGAAAACGCGACATGGATCTAGGCATACAACTATATTTTTCTGGTACAAGTACCCCCAGGACTCGATGGAAAGAAACTAACACACATGACTGACTTGATCGTAAGAATAATATTCACAATTCATAATACCATAACTAAGTGATTTTATACTACACATAGTTATCATATTCTTGAACATGGAGGATACTGCATATAACAACTACATACTTGCATGGTTCTAATTTCATGAGCATTCCATAGTACAACAACAATACATGACAATTTGCATGGAATTTGTGTTGAGTCATAAGGGATAGAGCATGGGCTTGTCTTTTAAGTTCTATTTAGCTAAAATACATGATTTCCAGTCTCTTAGGTATTTTATCAAATACATTGCATGCATCACTTTAGGCATAGGTTAATTCATGAATATAAACCACCCAAATCACCCAAAGTTCATATATTTCAACTAACATGTCATCCTAGTTTCATACAAACCGATAAAGATTCTATCTTGACATCATTCAACACATAAACAAGATCAACAATAAAATCAAAACATAAAAAATCATGGCATATAGTTTAAAATAGGGTTCTTGGACTTCATGGATGAAATGAGTCCATGAATGAACACACGCATACCTTAGTTCTTGATTTAGTGTAGATTGACGGAGAAATTCTTGGAATTTGATAGTAGAATTTGCTTGAACTTGAATCCCTCAATTGAAACCCTAATGTGTTCTTGAGAAGATTTTGATTAAAAAGAGTATATTTTGGTGAAATAACGGCTTAATTCTGTCTTTCTAAGCCTATATAGGGGTGGGAAGATGACCCAAATACCCCTCTAGATGCGTCTTTTAATTTCTATAAAAATTTCCCGATTTGGGCCCCTGGCGCGATGCGGAGACAACACGTTGCCACTTGTTTATGACCTAGAAACCCACCAAAACACGGTGGAATTATGGAGAGATATTGGAAATTGACAAAAGTTATTTTGGCTTATGACGCGAGGCGCCACTGACTGAAATGACACTACTGAAACTTTAAATCGCCCATAACTTCTTCACCGGGTGTCTGTTTTAAGCGAATTTGGTATCGACGGAAAGCTTATTAAATTATATAGAATTTAGAGGGTATTAATCTGCCAAAATAACACCTATAAACTAAGTTATGCTCATTCAAAGATGACCTATATGCAATCACACACGAAAATTTGGTGGATTCAAAAGTTCTTAGCTTGGCTTACTCTAAGTGACTGTTATGAACATGATTAACTCATAATAAGCTATATTATCACTAGGATACTCATCCTAATTCATGTACTCAAACATCAATCAAAGTATATGAGGTTTCATATGTAGAAATAATGGTTCATTTTCTAGCACAGAAATATATGAGGTATTACAATATCTCCCTCTTAGGAACATTCATCCTTGAATGAGACAAAATGAGAGGGAAAACAATAATTATATGACTAACATGATACATGAATGCATAATTGAAAGTACTGATATGAATACACAACTAAAATGGCTCATGAACATGTGACTTAACATGTAATGGTAAAGACACCAAGTTTGAACTAAAAACTAAGCATAGAATGGAATACCAAGTTTGGTAATGAAATCTGAACATGAGAACAAGTAAGCTAAAAAAAGACTATTACCTTAAACCGAACATACTGGTGAGTCTGAGATTAATTACTCGATATGCTTGAGCGGAAATATAAGAACATAACTGAGTCTGGATTGTGACACTTGAACTGAACTGAGTTAGTAATGCATGGCATAGATAGAGTATCTTAACATAG
The DNA here is from genome assembly GCF_002878395.1 of Capsicum annuum. NCBI lineage: Eukaryota > Viridiplantae > Streptophyta > Magnoliopsida > Solanales > Solanaceae > Capsicum > Capsicum annuum. The sequence continues at coordinate 100,314,196 of NC_061122.1, read as the reverse complement.
ACTAAACTGAGCTGTTGAGTACAAGGTTACGACTGAGATTTGTTGCTAGAGGGTCAACTTATAAGTATCCCTACTCCAAATTGAATTCATTACGTGAGAAGAGAATAGGACGCTTATGTTATGAAAGTTCAGGGGATCATAGCATATCTACCCCTTGGGATACTAGGTCCCTCTAAGAATACTGTCTTGGCTGACCTACTGAGGAAAACTAAGGCGATGCGCAAGGCACCTAGGAGCTAAATCATGACTAATTATTTGAGATCTAAAACTTGAGGCCTGATACATGATCTAAGATAAAACAACTAAACTTCATGCACTGCAACTAAGACAACTGAAAGATTTACAAGGTGCTGACCACGACTGTATGAATATACTAACTTATCTGATTAACTGGATAACTGATAGCTAAATACTGGGCATATGAGACTTTTCTGTACTTAGTCCAAATAACTGGACTAAGGCTATAGAATATTACTTATAGGAGATAATGATTGACTAGATAACATAAGGTAACTGAGAATGAATGAGCAAAATTGTATCACCTCAATAATGCAAGGCTAGGCGTATACTATGATTTGGAAACATCTTGTAGACTGAGGTACTAAAATACTACTGATTGAGTAACTGATAGTTGTAGCATAGGTCAAGCAAGTCTGGAACTTAACTAAGTTTCTGATCTGATTACTAAACTGAAGTTGGCACTAAAACTAAAACTGTAACTGAGATTCTTACTGGAACTAAATGTTGGGTTCTAATAACTGAATGCTGATAACTGAAGTTCAGGCTGATACTGAAATACTAAATTCTGGAACTGAACACTAATTACTGGGTACTGAATATTAAAATTATAACTAAGATGTCAACTGAGTTTTCATAGTACACGATGGGGATTGACATTAGTCAAGGATCTAAATATACATTCACACTCTGTACTTCCCCATCTTCTTCATATAACCTCATGATAACCACTTACTTGCACACTAACATGGTATTCAAGCTTATCTTCATAACTATTCCTTCATATACAGTAAGCATGCCACAATCTTCTCTTAACCTGAAACACTTTCTACCTCTCATCTAAGCAACTGATCATTAATACAATGTTCCATAAGGAAAAATTACTGAAGGATTACATCAGGAGAACCTAAAACATAAATTGGCACTGACTGAACTTGACACATGACTAAAACCTGAGGAATAGAATGTCAACAACATAGATTTACCAAAAAGGTCTGAACTGAGGATATACAGGACATAGTCTGAATTTATCTTATCTGTAGGGGCATAGCATGAGTCATGGAAACTAAATATACTGTAAGGCGTGACATATGTACATGAGTCATGAGCTGGATGACCTAAGTCTGAAATTTCTGAATTTATGGGACATGATTCATAACACTGAGGGAGCTGAAACTCCTTATATGGGGAACTAGGAGTGCACAAAAGTCTATAAGAAACATGTAAATATAAGTTGTGTTCATGGAACTGAGTTATGAAATATGTGTAGGCATCATGTTGACTGAAGTACAAAATTGAAGCGTGATGTACGAATGCATAGACATACTGACTTATCTGATTAACTAAGATATGAAACTAAAGCGTGATGCACGAATGCATAGACATACTGACTTATCTGATTAACTGAGTAATTGGCAACTAAATGTTGGGTATGCAAGACTGAGTAGTACTTAATTTGAGTAGCTGGGCTGAGGCCATAAAGTATTATACATATGAGAAGGGACTAACTGAGTAACATAAGGTAACTGATCATGGATTTCATGAAAACTATATTTTCTAAAAATGTAGGACCAAACGTATTACATGATTTGGAAACATTCCATTGACTGAGGTATTGGAATACCTATAATTGAGTAGCTGATAACTGTATGCTATGGTTAAGCATGTCTAAAACTAAACTGAATCCCTGAGCTGAATACAGATCTGAAGCTGACACTCTAACTTAAGACTATAACTGGGATCCATACTGGAACAAATGCTGGGTCCTGATAAATAAATACTGAAACTGAGATTTTGACTGATACTGAAGTGCTTAATTCAGAGACTGAGCACTAATTACTGAGTGTTGAGTATTAAAATTATAACTGAGATGGAAACTGAGTTATGATACTAGCACCATAAAGACTGACATAAGTGAAGGATCTGAATATACATTCACACTCTAAATTTTTTTTCCAATTTCTAAGTACTACCTCTTGCTAGCCTTTTTCTTGCATACTAACAGGATATTCAAGCCTATCTTCATATCTACACCCTTGCAGAAAGCATGCATGCAATAATCTGCTCTTAACATAAAATATTAGCTCTCTCCCATCTAAGCAATTGCTCTTTACTACACTATTATAAGGAGAGCTTACTGAAGGATTAAATCAGAATGACCCGAAACATGAATGGATACTGACTGAATTTGACACATGACTGAAACCCAAGGAATAAAATATCAACAACATGGATTTACAAAAAAGGTATAAACTAAGTATATACATGACACAGTCTAAGTTTATCTGATTAGTGAGGGCATAGCATGAGTCATGAAAACTGAGTATACTGAGGAGCATGATACGAGTACATGAGTCTTGAGCTGCATGACTTAAGTCTGGAATTTCCTAATTCATGGAACATGATTTGTAACACTGAGTCATCTAGAACTGAACTTCCTATACTAGGAACTGAAAAAACACACAATTCTATGGAATACGTGTGAACATAAGCTATATTTATGGAATCTGAGACATGAAGCATGCATAGGCACTATGCTGACTGAAGTACGGAGCTTTACGCAGTGATAAGAATGGGTTAGGAATCACCTTCCCTAACTGATTTCCTATACATACTGGCACTACTAGTGGAATCTGAGAGACTAACTTGGTTACTTGAACTATCATCTCTTCCTTAGCTTTAAGCCATCATCATAAGTCTGCGAACACTAAACTAATCTCAGAACTGCACTGAAATCATAATCACATACTTACACTCTGATCAACATATGCTCATCTTACAAAACACATCATCTGCCTCTATTTTCTCACATACTACTAATGTCACATTCAAACCTTCATGATTAATTTCAAGTCAATAAACTTAAATTTCTAACTCACACTGTTCAAGCCTACTGATTCATTATAGCACAACTATCCCCATGAATACATAATATATTCAATCTGCATATTGTATCCTAACCTATCTACTGCTAAACTCCTGGATTTATGCTTCTAACTCTGGGTCACATGCTATCATAGGATTTTGAGAAGGGATCTGATAGCATGTCTAAATCTGGGTTTGAGAACTAGTTCTCATGATCATGAATAAGATCCGTACAACTTTGGAACATAAAATAACTGATGGGATTCTATTTGAGAAATCCCTATCTTTAGGACTTGAGCTTCACCATTTCTATTACCGTGAAAGTAAGGTGGAATTAACATAAGTGAAGCATGATAAAAATATACATAAGTTTCTTAAAGAACCTTGCTATAGAATGATCTGAGACGTGAAAGAAGGGAAACTATTCCTAAAACATCTCATAGCCTCTTGCACATAAGTGTGGTGCGCAACACACACATGTACAAGACTCTATTAGATTTGGCTTTTAGACTTCCTAGGACTCTATTGATCCTTAGGCTCTGATACCAAGTTTGTAACACCCTAATTTTTTGAACCGAAATGCTACATGATGCTCATATTTCAAAGGACCACAAGCTAACCCATAACTAATATCTGTACCTGTACACTGCATAATATAACATGAAAATATGGAAACATGTACTGAGTGGACATAAGGTTCAAATATAAATAAACATCTAATAAGACAATGTCTGAAAATGGTTTAACAATACCAAAACAAATCCAAAATAACAGTTTAACATGATATAGTCTGAAAGCCTCTAACTGTACTGAATAAGGAGTTAATGGGACATGTCCCCAACTAACTCCATCTAGCAACTGAACTAAAATAGAAAATAAAGTAATGATCATATCTTCCTCAAATGAGAAGGACTTACTACAATCTCTGAACACTGGAATGTCACTGCTGATCTGGAGCTCATGCTTCTAAACCTATGGTGTAACATAAGAGAAAGCACCATAGCGCAAATGCGTCAGTACATCTAAATATATTGAGTATACGAGTGAGGTAGGCTAAATGCAAAGGGTTATATGCATGAACATTAATGACTGACATGAATATGAGAATACATACATACATATGTAACTGTAATTAAACTCATGGAGATACTGACTACTGAGTCTGAATACTGACAACATGAGTGTACTGATACTGAGATACTGGATAACTGAGTTTACTGATATTGATATGTAAATCACTAATAAGTGATGGATCTGATACTATATTACAAGATCTAGGAGACTAATATTGCATTACTGATAAATGAATAATTATTTCTGACAGTTCGGATTATGAAAAACTGGTCTAATAGACTGTATCTGAAAGTCTTAAAATTAAGTACTGATAGCATGAGTGACTATATCTAATAGCCCTGATACTGATTACTGATAACATGAGTGACTGTATCAGACAGTCTTGAATCTGATTGAACTATCTGAGTCCCATACTATATCTGAGTTGACTGTATCTGACAGTCCTGATATAATAAAATCTAAAGAATTATCAGTGTTCTTTTACTAAGACTGAGACTGAAATAATAGAAGGTATTTGTTCAATCGGCATGCCCCATATATGCCATTATGGCTAAGCTGGGGTCCAATCTCTGCCCTGAATGGAAGGGTGTCAATACCGTGCCACTGGTAAGGACAACGTGTAAGTAACCCTTATATAACAGGTAACTCTAGTGAGAATGGTGGAAATCCTTATATAACAAGTTAATCCACCTTATCCACCCTCATATAGCAGGCTACGATATCTCAACCTATGTTGGCTATATAGTTCAGGAACGCAAGGATGACTGCTAAAAATCACACCCTCATATAATAGGTGAGTTCCCGTCCTTGGGTTCACTCAGTTCTAAATCCTACTCCCATCTGAAGAGACTGATCATAATTTACTTACTGTGCATGGACTGAGTAACTGACTTCCATTGATTGATGGAATAGTACTACTCTTTGAGAATTTACTGAGATCATGAGATTTCTGAGGTTTTCTGAGTCACATGACTGACTGAGTTATATAAATCATGGCTTGACATAGATTATCGTGACAACATGACATGGCTCTAGGCACACAACTTATTTTTCAGGTACGAATACCCCCAGGACTCAATAGAAGAAAACTGACGCACATGAAATGACTTGGTCACAAGATTGGAGTCCACAATTCATAATATGATAAGTAGGGCATATCATACCATATGTAGTTTTCAACATCTTGTGCATAGTAGGGAGTGCATGGAAGATATATATCATGTACATATTATATCACTCAATTATCCTAAATGCTTCATACTGCAATAATAGCAACAAAATAATGGCATGGAACTCATATTGAATTGTATAGTTAACATGGACTTGTCATGTAGATAACATGGGACAATGTAAACATGAAATTCCTAGCATTCTAAGTATTTTATCGAACACCTTGCATGCACTCTTTAAATCATAGGTGTATTCATAAATTTACATCACATTAGACCCCCCAAATTCATGGGTTCTAACTACATGATCAAAACCTTCATGAAAATTCATCAAATCACTACTCTATAGCATAACCACAACCACCAACTTGATTACAATCATATCACCAAAAAAAATTCATGATTTAGTATTTAAAGATTGATTCTTGAGCTCCACGGATGAAAAGAATCCTTGGATGAACACTACGCATATATGACATAAGGTTATTGATGTTTTTGAGCTTGAAGGATTTGAAATCCTTTTATTTTTGGAGAAGATTGGGCCTTGTTCTTGGATATTAAATTTAGAGGGAAACTATATTTTTTGTTTGTGAAATAATAATGAGCAAAATCATTGAATTCGGGCTCATCTGGGTATATATAGGCGAGTGGTAAGTGATCAAAATACCCCTATTAAAATAGCCTAAAAGTAAACTGAACGTGGTTTATGATGACTCGACTGACGATTTATCAGGAACTTGACGGTTTGTCATTTTGACCATCATACGTGAACCAAAAATGGGGTTTAGTGGATAAAAGTTGACGGCCTGGATGATGGTCCATAAAAAAACTGATGGTCCGTCAACTCGCCTGTCAATCCTTATCCTGAACGTGGCACTACTGCCTTGGCTATGATGGTCAAAGTGGTGGTCCATCACTTATTTGGTGGTCCATCAACTTGGACGTCGCACTTGGGCGTTTCGGTCAGTTTTGAGTAAAACATCCATCACTTCCTCGTCTGGTGTCAGAATTGGACAAAATTGGTATCGTTAGAAAGCTAACTTAATTTCCCATGTGATAGAAAGTAGAAACCTCAAAAATTCCACGGGTACAAAAATAGATTTTTATTTCAAAGAAATTACTAGCATCGTTAAGATAATTTCTAGCTAGGTACAGGTATTCCAATTATCAATGTTTACATTATCAAGCATGAACATTACGATGTTTTAACATAAAGTTGATGCATGGGTCATTAATCCCTAATTGGATATTGCTATTTCAAATTTGATTGTTCTATAAGCACCCTATGACTAGATTATTTTAAGATTTTTGATAAAGATTTGATCTTTTGATCTCAGCTTAGATATGAAATACACTTTACAGTTTTAGATTACAGTTTAACTTAGCAATTATACAGTTGGTTTTTGTAATAAACCATTATACTAGATTTTAAAGTGGATTTCCAACCGAATGAGCATACATATTAAGTGGATTAGTATTTAGCATCGAGTTGGGTATGTTCTCATGCCCCAAAACTACGAGCCAATGTAGGTTCAGATTATCATATTATTCCCATTCAATATGGATGATAGATACAGGTGTGATCACTTAGATTAGGTTATACTCCTTGTAAAGAGTATGACACCTCTCCCCAATGAGAGGTTTTCCCATAAAAAAATAAAACGTTGGACTCCATGATATCTCAAATGGTTTATGTCGATTGGAAGAACCTCCCTGCAAAAAAGAGTAACCCTAATAGTAAAGACTTTTAGAATAGTTTGTAATAAGTATTTCCCTACTAGTAAAACCTCTACAGAATAGAATAATCTTAATAAAAAAGCTTTTAGAAACTAAGTGTAAAGGCTCACAACTTTACTAAGATATTGTTTTATAGGAAAAGATTAGCTACAAACTCCAACTTTCAGATTTTAAATATAAAAGTGAGTCCTTTCTACACTTAGACAACATGATTTACAGACAAAATACTAGTACATTTTTTAGAACAAAATGTTATGAATCACTAGATTTATAAAGTATAATTTACTACTCATGATTATGATTCTCAGCTTTCAGATATTCTAGCTTATGTGATTATCTACATTTAGCATGCATTATTTTATAAATTATGATAATGTTGAGACATTGCTTTACTTATGCATTCACGCTCATATGCTCAGTACATTCTCAAAGTAATAATCTACATATACATTTATGTGCTACATTGTCTCATAATATAGGTTCAGGTGCTTAGTTCAAGCAACGTGAGTGATTTCAAGCATCTCCATCTATATACTGATAGTTGGTGAGTCCTCATAGTTCAGAGACTCTTTCTTTCAGTTTTTCAGCTTATTAATATAGATGATTCAGACAATTCGAGTCAGCTAGGGGATTGTCCCAGTGACTCTCTAGTTATTAGTAGTAGAGGTTTGTCAGACTGCTAAATTATGATTTAGATTTTTAGTATTGGTTATTCAAAATCATAAGTCGAGTACTTTCCAAACATTATATTCGAATATTCTCAGTTATTTCAGGCAGATTTCCCTATTTAGCATAATTTTTATATCTATATTCCCTTGTTGTTTGGTTCAGACTTAGTAGAAGGAACATAGGGTTAGCTTAAGGCTACTCGTAGTCTTAAGCACCGTGTGACATCTAAGGACCCATTTTTGGGGCGTTATAAACTTGGTATCAGAGCCTAAGATTTACAAAAGCCCAAGAGAGTCAAACAAGCCATGTTATGTAGAGTCTTGATCATAGGTGTGAAGAGCCCCACATTTATGATCAAGAGGCTATGGGATGTTCTTAGGAAATCATCTCTTTCAATTATGATCTATCGTGCTTACAGTATCTCTATCTACTTTTAACGCGTGCTCTTACGTGACAGTTAAATATGCCTCTTTGACTAGCTAATGCTTGCAGAAATGATAACCAGCCACCCCAACTTGTTGATCCTCTGAATGAAAATATATACCATGTTGAGTTTTGAGCTTCCTTTCAAGCTTTGGACCAGGCAGTGAATGCCAATATTTAGGGTAACTATTAGGTGGCAGTCCTACTTTAGTAAAATAGTTATTTAGCAGTAGCCAGAATTCAAGACTTTATGAGAATAAATCCGCCAGAGTTCTTTGGGTCGAAACCAAGTGAGGACCTACAACTTTATTTAGATAAGGCGAAGAATATCACCTAGATTATGTATGTTTATAAAGAGTTAAGTTTAAAGTTGGCATCCTATAGATTGAAAAATGTAGCATATGATATGGTAGTTATGTGGAAGAATGGTAGAGGGGAGAATGGAGCTCTTATGAGTTGGCAGGTATTTCAGGAAGCTTTTCTAGACAGGTTCTTTTTATGTAAAAATGGATAAGCTAAGGTAGAGGAGTTTGTAAACCTAAGGCAGGGCTCGATAATAGTGAAAGAGTTCTGCCTTAAGTTCAACTAGTTGTCTAAGTATGCCCTTGATACAATGGCTGATCCTAGGGCAAGTATGAGTAAGTTTGTTACTAGAGTATCAAGTTTAGTAGTCAAGGAGTGTAGGATTGCCATGATTATTAGGAACATGGATCTTACTAGGATGATGATTTATGCCCAGTAAATTGAGTTAAAAAAGCTGAAGGAAAGAGAGAAGGAAAATAATAAGGCTACAATAGGTCAGTTTAAATATGGCCAGACAAAGTATGGAGGGGGGAATTATTCACAGTTTTAGAATCGTTCATCTATGCCAGTGCTATCTTCAGCTAGTGGTCCCATTTTTAGATCTAGACAGAAATAGTGGGGTAATACTTCTATGTCCAGATCTCAGAATAGTGTGAGTGGAAAGCCCAGCTATCCTCCATATTCTAAGTGTGGTAAGAATCATCCTGGTGAATGCTTGTTGGGCTAGAAAGGTTGTTATAGTTGTCGTAAGTTGGGACATAGAATCAAAGAGTATTTGTATGCTAATCAGAGAAACAGTGCTGCTTGTCCCCAGACTCAGGCTACTAGTGCACCAGCTCTTCTAGGTCGCCCAGTCCCTCCTCAGGGTACATCATTTAGTACAGGTGACGTTCAGTGCCAGAATTGGTTTTATGCTTCACCATCCTATCAGGAGAAGGAGAATTCACCATATGTTTTTACTGGTATGCTTTGTGTCTTTTATCTTGATGTCGATGTGCTGTTAGACCCCAGGTTGAATTTCTCCTATGTGACCCTATTAGTTGCAGTGGATTTTGAAATAGGTCCTGAAAAGATCCCTAAGCCCTTCTTGGTTTCTACCCCAGTGGGTGAGTCTGTTGTTGCCAAACATATATATAGAAAGTATCCTATCGCTGTCCTTTATAAAGTCATGTTAGCAGACCTAATAGAGTTAGATATGGTTGACGTTGACCTTATCCTTTGTATGGTTTGGATCCATTCTTATTATGCATCTATAGATTGTCGCACCCGAATGGTGAAGTTTCAGTTTCTAGATCATCCAGTCTTTGAGTGGTGAGAAAGTTCAGTGTCTCCCAAAACTCATTTCATATCTCATCTTAAACTTAAAAAGTTAATTTCCAAAGGGTGTATCTATCATCTAGTTTGAGTCAAAGACACTAAGTTTGAGATTCAAAGATTTTCCAGGGGTACCTCTCGATAGGGAAATAGAATTTGGTATTGACCTTCTTCCAGATACCCAGCCTATCTTTATTCCTCCTTATTATATTGGTCCATCCGAGCTTAAAGAGTTAAAAGAGCAGCTTAAAGATCTCTTAGATAACATTTTCATAAGGCCTAGTTTTTCTCCATACAGCAGTCCCATCGTATTCGTTCAAAAAAAGATGGGTCTTTGCGAATGTGCATTGACTATCATCAACTTAATAAAGTCACACTAAAATACAAATATCCTCTTCCTAGAATTGATGACTTATTAGGCTATCTTCAAGGTTCAAGTTACTTCTCCAAGATAGACCTTAGATACGGCTATCATCAGCATAAAGTAAGGGAATGTGATATTCCAAAGACAACTTTCAGAACTCGTTATTGTCATTTTGACTTCTAGTCATGTCATTTGGTCTTACCAATGCCCTGGCAGCTTTCATGGACTTAATGAACAAAGTGTTCAAATAGTATCTGGACATATTTGTCATAGTCTTTATCAATGATATTCTTATCTACTCTCATAGTAAGGATGATCATGCAGTCCACCTTAGAATTGTGTTACAAACTCTTAGAGATCACCAGTTGTCCACCAAATTTAACAAATGTGAATTTTGGCTAAGATCAGTAGGTTTCCTTAGTCATATAATTTCCAGTGAGGGAATTAGAGTAGATCCCCAAAAGACAGAAACGGTAAGAAACTGGCCTAGACTTATTTCTCTTTCAGATATTAGAAGTTTTTCGAGTTTAGTTAGCTATTACAAATGTTTCATTAAGGGTTTATTATCTATTGTGTCTCCTATGTCTAGATTGACTCAGAAGAAAGTTAAGCTTCAGTGGTCAAATTCCTATGAGAAGAGTTTTCAAAAGTTGAAGACTCAACTCATTTCAGCCCCAGTTTTAGCATTACCTGATGATACAAATGGTTTGGTTGTGTATTCTGATGCCTCTAGAATTGGTTTGGGTTGTGTTTTGATGTAGAGAGGTAAGGTTATTTCCTATGCCTCCAGACAACTTAAGCCTCATGAAAATAATTATCGTACCCATGATCTTGAGTTAGTTGCTGTTGTGTTTGCTTTGAAAATCTGGAGGCACTATCTTTATGTGGTACATGTTGATATGCTTACAAATCACAAAAGTTTGCAGTATGTGTTTACTAAAACGGAGTTGAATCTTCGTTAGAGAAGGTGGTTACAATTGTTGAAGGCTTATGATATGAGTGTGTTGTATTATCCGGGCAGTGTTGCTCCTTTAGAGAATGATAAGAGAGAGTTAGTTCAGGAAGTTCATCAGTTAGCTAGATTGGGTGTGAAGTTGGTTGACTTAGCTGAATGGAATGTTTGGTCCAGAGTAGTTTCGAATCTTCCCTAGTTTTGGAAGTGAAAGAAAAGAAAGATAAGGATTCTAGTTTGGTCAAAGTGAAGGAGTCAGTTAAATACCAAAAGGTAGAGGTTTTCTCCCAAGGGAAAGATAGTGTGTTGATATACTAGAGTAGATTATGTGTTCCATGTGTTTATGATTTGAGGTAGCGAATTATGGCATAAGTGTATGGTGTGTGTTACTCCATTCATCCATGAGCCATAAAGATGTACTATGATTTGTGGGAAGTCTATTGATGGAGTGGTATGAAGAAACAATAACAGAATTTATAGCCATGTGTGCAACTTGTCAATAGGTTAAGGTGGAGCACCAAAGACTTGGGGGTACATTGTAGAAGTTTTGTATGCCTACTTGGAAGTAGGAAGAGGTGAATATGGACATTGTTACTAGATTACCCCATTCGCATCGTCAGCATGATTTGATATGGGTTATTATAGACAGATTGACTAAGTCAGTGCATTTCTTGCTAGTTCACATATCCTACAGAGCTGAACATTATGCTAAGTTGTATATCAGAGATTTAGTCAGATTGCATGGAGTTTCTTTGTCCATTATCTCAGATAGGGGTACTTAGTTTACCTCTCATTTTTTGAAAGCCATTCAAAAGGGTCTTGGTACCCAAGTTCTACTTAGTTTATCTTTTCATCCGCAGATAGATGGTCTGATAGAGAGGACCATTCAGAACTTAGAGGATATGTTGAGGGAATATGTTCTTGATTTCTTGATTGAGTTCGCCTATAATAACAGTTACCATTCTAGTATTCAGATGGCCTCATTTAAAGCTCTTTATGGATGGAGATGTAGATCATCATTCGGTTGGTTTGGAGTGGGTGACGCCACTTTGATTGAGCTAGATATGGTGTTTAAAGACATGGAGAAAGTTCAATTGATTTGAGAGAGATTGAAAGCAGCTCAGAGTCATCAGAAATCCGATGCAAATAGAAGGAGAGTATTGAGTTTGAAGTTGATGATCTTGTTTACTTGAAAGTTTTACCCATAAAGGGGGTGAAGAGATTTACCACGTGGTAAAGGTAGTGTATGAGCTTGAGCTACTTACAAATTTATCCTAAGTTCATCTAGTGTTCCATGTGTCCTTATTGAAGAAGTGCATGGACGATTCAGCGATTGTAGTCCCTCTAGAAAGTAAAAATATTCAGAATAGCCTCTCATATGGAGAAGTTCTAGTAGAGATTCTTGACCATCAGATCCGTAGACTAAGGAACAAAGAAATTCCCTTGGTAAAAGTTCTATGGCGAAATCAGTCCGTTGTGGGAACTACTTGGGAAGTAGAAGTAGACATGCATACCAAGTATCCTCATCTTTTCTCCATGAACTCATATTTCGATGAAGGTAACAATCTTGCTTAATTCAGCTCTTTTCCAGTCTCAGATTCAGCTATATGGTTGTCTTCATGTAAATTCATGCACTCACAGATTAGCTTAGTCATTCAGTATGTTCTAGATTCATTCATGCAGTTTGTTTCTATTGTGCATATTAGCACATAGCCTCAGATTCTTAAGTATTTTCAGTTTAACTAGCCATATTCGAGGACGAATGTTCCCAAGGGGAGATAATGTAATACCCCGCACTTTTTCCTAGCTTAATTTAACTTCTAAAATGTCAAGGGTTAGTTTTAAAAATGAATAACCTTGGATAGATATAGAATTTTTTGGCTCTAGACCCTCTAGTGTGTAGAAAATTGAATTATCTTTCCAACGATACCAATTTTTCCTCAATCCGATACTCGATTGAGAACTTATGGCATTTTGGTGAAGACAATGCCCCAAATTAAGAATTACCACATTGCGATGACATGCAGAATGGCAATTGTCAATTTCCAGTGGACCTCCACGATTAGTTCGCATCGTATTGATGCCCCATTTCCCAATTTTCAATTTCCAGTAGCTCACTATAATGATGGCGCGTTGCGATGATGGCATAAATGGCATTTTAGTTGCTTACTGCAATAGCTCCACATTGCGTTAATTTTCTAGTTCCTAGTTGTCAAATTTCAGTGGACCACGGTGATTGCACTGCATCGTGGTGGGTGGCCAAATTGAAAATTACTTTTTTTTTTCTAGTTTCGATTGAAATTTTAAAAGGGGCAATTTGGTCAATTCTCAAGCCCCCAATTCATGGATAACACAAGATTAAGCTCATTCTAAGCACTTTATGCTTACTTTTCATCAATTCTCTCTCAAAGAAAATCCTAGACCTCAAAACTTACTCCCCAAGAAATCCAATTTCCTCCATTATTTTTCCAAGAGGGCTTAAAATTCAAGGTTTCCAATTCAAGATAGTCAATAATTCACCTTCAAGATCACAAATAGGAATCCAAGATCAAGCTTTTTTTTTCAATTTCATCAATTAAGGTATGTAGTGTTTATGAACAAGGATATTCTTTCATCCTTGCGCCCAAAACTAGTTTTTAATTACAAATTTACATGATTTTGTATGAGTATACATGAGTTTCAAATTAGGATTCATGCCCATTATTGTTATTTGAAAGATTATGGGATTTCAAGTGATTTAGAAGTCAAATTTCACGTCTATTTACGTATTTTCATACGTATTGCAGTAAATTCCAGATTTTGAGTTGAATTATCAATAATTACATTATAAAACATGAACATTACGATGTTTTAACATGAATTTGATGCATGGGTCACTAACCCCTAATTGGACATTGGTATTTCAAATTTGATTGTGCTATAAGCACCTTCTGACTAGATTATTTTAAGATTTTTGATAAATATTTGATCTTTTGATCTCAGTTTAGATATGAAATCTACTTTACAGTTTTAGATTATAGTTTAACATAGCAATTATATAGTTGGTTTTCATAGTAAACCATTGTACTAGATTTTAAAGTGGATTTCCAACATAATGAACATACAGATTAAAGGGAGTAGTATTGAGCACCGAGTTAGGTATGTTCTCATGCCCCAAAACTAAGAGTCAACGTATGTTCAAACTATCAGATTATTCCCATTTCTATATGGATGATAGGTACAGATGTGATTACTTAGATTAGGTTATACTCCTTGGCAAAAGTATGACACCTCTCCCCAACGTAAGGTTTCCCCATAAGGGAACTAGACGTCGTACACCATGATAGCTCACATGGTTTATGTCATTTAGAAGAACCTCCCTGCAAAAAATAGTAACCCTAACAATAAAGACTTTCAGAATTATTTTTAAAAAGTATTTTCCTACTAGTAAAACCTCTACAGAATAGAATAATCTTAACAAAAAAGCTTTTAGAAACTAAGTGTAAAGGCTCAAAACTTTACTCAGATATCTTTTTACAGAAAAACATTATCTACAGACTTTAGCTTTAAGATTTTAGATATTAAAGTGAGTCGTTTCTACACTTAGACAACTTGATTTACAGAAAGAACACTTGTATAGTTTTTAGAACTAAATATATGACTTACTAGATTTATAAAGTATGACTTACTACTCATGATTATGATTCTTAGTTTTTAGATATTCCAGCTTATGTGGGTCATCTACATTTAACATGCATTATTTTACAAATTATGATAATGTTGAGACATGGCTTTACTTATGCATTCACCCCCATATACTTAGTACATTCTCAAAGTACTGATCCACATATACATCTATGTACTACATTTTCTCATAATGTAGGTTTAGGTGCTCAGTTTCAGCAGCATGAGTGATTTTGACCATCTCCATCTACATCCCGACAGTTGGTGAGTCCTCATAGTTTGGGGACTTAGTATTTTAGTTTTTCAGCACATTAGTATAGATAATTCAAAACGTTCGAGTTAGCTGGGGGATTGTCTCAGTGAATCTCTATTTATTAGTAGTAGATTCTTGTCAGACTGCTAGATTATGATTTATATTTTTAGTATTGGTTATTCAGACTCATAATTCGAGTATTTTTCATACATTATATTCAGTTATGCTCTATTAGTTCTTGAAGATTTTCATATTTAGCATAATTTTATATCTATATTCCTTTGTTATGAGATTTAGACTTATTTGAAGGTAGACATAGTTAGCTCATAGTCTTGAGCACCGTGTGATATCTTGGGACCCATTTATAAGGCGTTATACCCCATTTATGGTTGTGCATTTTGATTTTGATCCTGAGTGTCTGGAAGTTACTTTTTCTATTTCTAGCTTGGTAAGAGAGGTTGTTGAAAGAGTCAATAGGGACTGTGTCATAGCTATTAGTAGTAAAAAAACTCTGGTAGACAATAGAGTTATACATGGTCTATTTTGGTGTTATTCTGGGGATGGATTGGTTGCATTCGTGTTGCGCTTCCTTAGATTCCCAGATCCGTAGGGTCATATTTAAATTCCCTAATGAGCCGATCATTATATGAGAAGGGGGTTCTTTAGTGCCTAAGAGGAGGTTCATCTCATATCTTAGAGCCCAAAAGTTGATTTCTAAGGAGTTTTTGTATCTTGTGTTCCAAGTTAAACATTCTTACTCGAAAGGTCCTTCTCTAGAATTGGTTCCTGCGGTTAATAAGTTTCCCAAGTCTTTCCATATGACCTTCCTGATATTCCTCCAGATAGGAAAATTGATTTTGGGATTTATCTCATTCCTAACACTCGTCCTATCTCTATCCCTATTTATAGAATGGCTCTGGCTGAGTTGAAGCAGCTTAACAAGTAATTGAAAGATGTCTTGGATAAAGGTTGTCTATCCTAGTGTGTCTCCTTGGGGTGCTCCCATGTTGTTTATGCGTAAAATGAATGGTTTCCTTCGAATGTGCATTGATCATTGTTAGTTAAACAAAGTGACCATAAAGAATAAATATCCTCTTCCTAGGATCGATGATTTGTTTGATCAACTTCAACGTGCAAAGTGTTTCTTTAAGATAGATCTTAGGTCTGGTTACCATTATCTTAAGATTAGAGAAGTGGATATCCCTAAGACTGCCTTCATGACCCGGTATGGTCACTATGAGTTTCTAATTATGTCTTTTGGGGTGACCAATACCCCGGTGGTATTCGTGGATTTGATGAATAGGGTCTTCCATCTATTTTTGGATTTGTTTGTCATTTTATTCATTAATGGCATCTTGGTCTATTCTAAAAATGAGGTGGATCATATTGATCACCTCCGTACTGTGTTACAAACCTTGAAGGATCATCATTTGTATGCCAAGTTCTTAAAGTGTGAGTTTTGGTTAAAGGCGGTGACTTTTTCTTAGTTATATCATCTCTAATGAGGGAATCATGGTGTATCTACAAAATGTTGTCTTAGTTAAGAAGTGGCCTACACCTACGACTCTAACTGATATTTGAAGCTTCTTGAATCTAGCCGGTTACTATAGGAGATTTGTGGAGATTTTTTTTATGATAGCTGCCCCATTGACTAAGTTGACTCAGAAGAAGGTCAAGTTCTTATGGTCGGATACATGTGAGGATAGTTTTGAATGGTTGAAGGATAAATTGACTTCGTCTCTACTTTTGACCTTTCCCGAGGGTAATGATGGTTTTGTAGTGTATTGTGGTGCTTCTCATATTGGTCTTGGTTTTGTCTTGATGCAGCATGGTAGGATGGTGGCCTATGTTTCAAAGCAATTGAAGGTTCACAAGAAGAACTACTATACAGATGACTTGGAGTTATTAGCGGTAGTATTTACATTAAAGATCTAGAGTCATTATCTCTATGGGGTTCATGTTTCTATATTTTTCGATTATAAAAGTCTTCAGTATGTGTTTACTCAGAAGGAGTTGAATCTCAGGCAAAGAAGATGGCTTTATTTGTTGAAGAACTACCACTTGATTCTCCATTACCATCCAGGTAAAGGTAAGATTATAGTTGATGCTCTTAGAAGGTTATCCATGGAAAGTTTGGATTATGTTGATGAGGATAAGTGAGAGTTGGTGAAGGATATTCACTGATTGGCTATTCTTGGAGTTTGTCTCTTGGAATTGGAAATTGGTGGTGTATTCGTGAATCTGATATCACAGTTGTCTCTTGTGGTTAAGATAAAGGAAAAGAACATCTTGGATCCTGACTTAATGGAGATTAAGAGTAATGTGGGTCAACAAACGGTTGTTGACTTTATGATTGGTGGTGATGGTATCTTGAGATACCAAGGTAGGCTATATGTTCCTGATGTCGATGGATTGAGGGAATGGATTATGGATGAGGCTCATAGATCTCGGTATGCTATTCATCCTAGTGATCTTAGGAAGTTTTATTGGTGTAATAATATGAAACGAGATGTGGATAGATATGTGGCTAAGTGTATGGTGTGTCAACAAGTGAAATTTGAGCACTTGTGACCCGGTGGTTTGTATCAAGATATGGGGTTTCCCGAATAGAAGTGAGAAGTGATTAATATGGATTTTGTCACCGGTCTTCTCTGATTTCGAGATCAATGTGATTCTATTTGGGTATTTTATATAGAATGACTGTCATGACCCGAGACTCCCCTTAGTCATGACACAGTGCTTGGAACTAAAAGTATCCCAAGCTAACCTATAAACTGGCATACTGCTTGATCAACTGATTTAAATTGTATGGAAACTAAATTTGCTAAGCAGAAGCATAATCATGAGTAATTCTAAATAAGTGAAATACTGATAAAGTTTACAACATAATAAAACTGAGGAAAGAAACTTGAATAACATGTAACGATTCTAACTGACTATCTATGAAGACTCTACTATACTGACTATAGATAGTTGGTATGTGCCTCCAACTACCACTAATCAACAAATCTGAATAATAGCAATATATTAGATGAACTACAACTGACTGGAGTCCCTGAAATAAGAGAACTCATCACCTTCTGGCTGGAAGCTGCAAACTGTCTAATTATGATATGTGGGCTACAATTGGTACGTACATTATGAAACAATGTTACCATATAGACATATATCTGGTTAGTACTTCTGCAATGTACTGAGTAAGTGGTGGTGAATGCAATAAGTAAAACTAAATAGATACATAATCTTAAACCATGCATGCTAAGTGAGAGTAGACTCACCAAGAGACTGAAATCAACAAAGATGTGAAGTATCATAAAACATAATATGATAAGTTGGTGAATCACCACACTTAGTTTCTTAACCCTTTACTTTTGTAGAATAAGTAAAACTGAAGTTAGGAAACAACAAAACATGAATACAGAATGTAAATCTCAAGTAGAATTAAACATGCTACAAAACTAAGCTGAGGATCATGTATGGATACTGAGCATGAAAATGTGAACATGTAAAACTAAGAATGCAAGACCAAGTATATCATGTAATGACATGATCTGAATAACATGAATGATCTGTAAAAATGACTGAATAATTACTAAAATTTGATTACTTTAACAGACAAACCTAAACTGAGATAAACTTAATATTGACTAAAACTGTGGGAGCTATCATATAACTGACATAAACCACGTGAGATATCATGGAGTTCAACATTTGACCCATATTGAGGAGGGTTGTTCTATCCTTTCCATTAGAGTAGAACCTGAACTGGACTGATCACTAAACTGAGCTCATATTAGGCAATGGGAAACACTCTCTGGCCAGGCCCCTAAATCTATGATGGCATGTAGTTTCTGGGAAAGTAGGGTGTGCTAAAACCACACTTTTGACTCGGTGTTAAATCTTTCTCCCAACTAAAAGACATTAAAATACTAAGTAGTGCATGCACTGATAACTAATAAGCTCATGTCATGGTATTTTGAAAACAATAGAGCATAAAGATTCTGAAGTAATCATAAACATATAAACTGATAGTCCTCAGCATGATCATAACAAACTAAGTTTAATAATAAGACCATGGGTTGACTGACTTGTATTTTGAAAAGTCTGAGATAACAAGTAAACACATAGGTATCAGGTGTTCATAACCCGCCAGAACTGAATGATTTCTAAAATACGATAAAAACTTACAAAGTAGTAATATAAAGTTATAATTTAGAGACCTAAAACATTGGACAGTTTAATACATGAGTATAATACATGAATTTAAGTACGGAGACATATTAAACTTAGGAGAATAACAATTTCTAATGAAAATAATGAAATTCAAGACAAAATATCAAACTTGTTGTTTAAAACATAAATAAGTACAACTCATATGCTCTTTAGCCCTTTAAATCACAGGGTAATGCTATGCTTTAACACATGAGAATTTGGGGATGAAACCTAATTTAAAACATGTAAATTTAACTTGAAAATCATAACCTTCTTCGAAACCCCACATACATTAATTGGATGAATTCTTGAAGAAAGGTTTGAGATTGGAACTTGAATCCTTGAGTTCTTGGAGATAAAGGTTTAATTTCATTTTTGGGAACAGGGGAAGGGTTTTGCATTGTTTACTGAATGTTAGGGTTAAGTTAGTGGTAATATTGTTATTTAAAACCCCTTAAATCATTTAAGAATGATTAGAAATAAGTTAGGGATGCAAAAAGACCTCAACGCCCTTAAACTAAGTCAATACGGAGAAATTTTTGACACTATGCTATTGTTGGGAGGTGCACACCAATCATACACCTGAGGTTGTGCGGCGTATTCCAATAGCACACCTCGTCCAGTGGCTATTTGTGATTTCCATGTGGCGCACTGCCTTAGCATGGTCATAACTTCTTGCTCAAGTATCGGATTAAGGCAAAATTGGTATCGTTGGAAAGATAATTCAATTATCTAAAACTTGGTGGGTATTGAGATGCAAAATTCCACATATATAAAAAGTTATACACATTCAAAGCTGACCCTTGTAGAGTCAAATAGCACAATTTGGCCAAATCAAAGGCTCTTAGCTCAAATTTCCTCTAAGTGATTCCCATGAATATTTCTCACCTCAAAATAATTCTTAACATTAGGATAATTATTATGACACATGTATTCAAATTCAAATCATGGGATTAGAGTTTACACACATAGGAATGATCGTTGAATATCTAGCCCAAAAATATGGGTGTTACATTATCTCCCCCTTGGAATCATTTGTCCTCGAATGATGGATAGGAACTTGTTGAAGTTTTATGAGTGTGGAATGATGTACACATGACATGTATGGTAATGATGGATATAGATGAGCTGAAACATTATAACTTTATCGTGAAACTAATTTCTAAGTTGACTTGACTTTATTTACTATACAAAGCTGGTTCGGGCTTAGAGTTTAGAACTCACTTGAATTGTTCATGATATGAACTTACATATAGAATTGAGAAGAGACAACTGATGCAGTAGAATTCTAAGAGTTACTAAGAATGGAATAAAGTGCATAACTTCTCATTAGGAATTTTCACTTAGCAAAACCATAAAGGGATCAAAGGAAAGGGGCTTTATGGTATCGCCAACTATATTATGAAAACACGAATCATGAGACAATGGGACTAAGGTTGTACAAGGGGTGTCACAATGTCTGAGCTAGAATACTTGGAAAATTGAGATCATGCATTGAACACTTATGAACTAAGTCATGACTAATATTTGAATCTGAAACATGATGCATGAACTGAACAGGATTCACAACTTACATGTATGCAAACAAATTACCTCATGGAATAGACATATTCATGAAACTTCGGATTGTAACACTAGATAGAAAGATGGAAATTTATAGGAGCTTATCTATCTGAATGCTAAACTGAATTGTTGTCTACGCCGACTACTCGTATTGAAAGTTTATACTCAACTGGAGTATTTCTTCAACACTCTTTGCAAGAAGTTCTAATAGCATTAGGGACCAAAGAATTTTGGGCATGATCTGAATAAGATATCTGAGTAAGGAATCTTAATATGGCTATAACTCTTTAATATGGAACATGGGACTATAAAACTTATTAAGCCTTAGTCAATGTAACTGCTAAGTTTCAAGCTTAGCCACACTTCTAGAATAATCCCTCGTCTATACTTTTCCCCTTAAATATGATGCTTATTTGATTTAACTTATAATTCTCACATGGGTACATATAACTACTCTAGCCAAAGTATTAGTTAACTACATACTCTCTCCATATTCAAGCCGAACTCAAAATTACAAAGTACTATGCATAATACCATAACACTAGTCTAAACCATGAATTGGATACCCTAGGCATTTTCATAGCTCTTATCCCAAGAATAATACTCCTTGCCACTTCAACATCTAACTTCAACCACTTATTAGGAATTCACTAGTGAACAATGCACCCATCCCTAATATACCAACATGACATTCAAGCCTATTATTATAACCACATATGAAATTCTAGGAAAACAATCCACCAAAGCATCTTTCCAATATTCTCAAATACCTCTATCGATAATCAACTTCCATGCACTATCCCCAAGAAAACACAAAGAAAATTTCAACTAACATGACATCTATCAAAAGATTCACCTCAATTTTCCTTCAAACTTATAGCCTTAGATAAAACAAGCATACAATAATATTTCCACAACAAGGAACATTTACTCTCTTCTATCTAAATAATTGCTTATCACCACAATCATTTTAAAAAGAGAGGTCACTGAAACATTAGAACATGAGATCCTCAAGCATGGAAGGATACTATACATATCTTTGACACTTAATCAAGGCCTGAGGAATAGAGTATCAATAATATGAATTCATTAAAGAGATCTAAACTGAGGACATACATAACATAATCTGAATTTTGTAGGTCATTAAGAGTGCACCATGAGTTATCGAAACTGAGCATACTATAAAGCATGAGTATATAAGTCATGAGTTGCACAACCCAAGTTTGGAGTTCATAAATTCATGGAATATGATTCGTACTACTAAGTGAAATGGAACTCTTTATACTAGGAACTGGAAGTGTACATGATTCTATATTATGTGCATGAACATGAACTATGATCATAGAGATGGCAAGTAATGCATGAGTAGATGTCATAGTGACTAAATTACAAAATGTTGCACTGAGATGAGAATGGGTCGGGCATCTTTCTCCCCTACTAGTGTTCTACAATACGTCAGCATCAGAATTAAAATTTGAGAGCCTGACTTGGTTACTTGTTCTATTATCTCCCCCTTAGATTTAAGCCATCATTCTAAGTATGTAGACCTCTTTTAAAGAAACTTTGAACTGGACTATAACCACTATACTCTAGAGTCCAAGATATAACAATACGCATAAATAATAAACTCACCCTGAAAGACGACACCTGAAAGTGTAAAATCCGTTGCTAATACTTTCTTCTGAGATTGAACTCATAACTTTCTATAGCCCCAATAGTCAACATATAATAACTTAAACACTTACTAACTTAGAATCTTTGGTAGTATCATCATACCCTGAGTTTAACCCATTTAGAATTTCAAACTTAGATTTAATCATTATATAGATATTCCCAAACTTTTTAATGAACCATACTATTTCCATCATAGCCTACTAATATCACATCTCCAAACTTATACTTTTCCCTAAAACATGAGAATTTAAGTTACACCATAATACATAATATCATAACCTATAACTCACAACTTAGCTGGTAAGAACATAATATACTACATTACTAGCCTCATTCACATTTATCAACTCAAGGGTACTATCTAAGCACACACACTTTAAAAACTTAGAAATACTTCAATCCCATTTCACCTTTAGAATACCTCTAAATCACACCTACACTATCATACTTAATTTTGAATCAACAAACTTAAATTACTGCATACACAGTTTCAATCCTATTAGTTCACTTTACATACAACTATCCCCAAGAATACATAATCTACTAAATATAGATATCCCACATTACTACTGTTAAACTTCTAGGATCATGTTTCTAACTCTAGATCATATTCTATAAATGGATTTTGGGAAGGGATTTGAAAGCAAATTTTACTTTGGGTTAAAGTACGATTTTTTAGAATCATGAATGAAATTTTTCATACTTTGGAACATAAAGGCACTAGTGGGATACTTTCAAGCCGGCGTGTAATCCCGTAACTATCTGTAGGGACTGGCTGAGAAAACACTATCTATAAGGATTTAAGCTTGGTAATTTATATTGCCTCTAGAATAAGGTGGAGTTTTCACAAATAGAGTAATGTAAGAATTTGTATAAGTTTCTTAGAGAACATCTCTACTACACGATATGAGACATAAAAGAATGGAAATATTTCATAAATGCCCTGTAGCCTATTTCATAAATGCCCTGTAGCCTCTCAAAGAAAAGTACAAACGTCTTTCTACTATTTTGTAAGACTCTACTAGATACGACTTGTTAGACACCCTAGGACAATTAAAATTTATGCTCTGATGCCAAATTTGTCATGACCCGAGACTACCCTCTAGTCATAACATGGTGCTTGGAACATAAGTGATCCTAATCTAACTCATGAACTGGCATACTATTTGAGCAATTGATTTAAATTGTATAAAAACTAAATTTGCTGAGCAAAAACATAATCATGAGAAAGTCTAAATAAATGAAATACTGATAAAGTTTACAACATAATAAAACTGAGGAAAGAAACTTGACAGTAATGAATCTGACTGACTATCTATAAAGCCTCTACTATACTGAGTATAGATAGTTGGCACATGCCTCTAACTATCACTAATCAATACATATGAATAATAATAATATAGTACATGAACTAAAACTAACTTGAGTCCCCAAAGTAAGAGAACTAATATCTTACTGGCTGGAAGCTACAAACTGTCAAATTATGATGTATGATCTACAATTGGAACCTATACTATGAAATAACATAGCCACACAGACCTATATGTAGTCAGTACTTCTGGAATATACTGAGTAGGTAGGTGTAAATGCAATAAGTAAAACTGAATAGATACATAATCTTAAAACATGCATGCTAAGTGAGAGTAGACTCACTAAGAGACTGAAATCAACTAAAATCTGAAGTATCTTAAAACATAAGTACAAACATAATCTGATAAGCTGGTGAATCACTACATGTAGTTTCTTAATCCTTTACTTTTGTAGAATAAGTAGAAATGAAGCTAGGAAATAGTAAAATAAAAATACTGAATATAAATCTCAAGTAGTACTTAACATGTATAAAATGAGATGAGTATCATATATGGATGCTAAGAATAAAAATATGAAAATGTAAAACATAGAATGCAACACCAAGTATAACATGTACTGACATAATCTAACTAACATGAATGATCTATAAAACTGATTAAATAATTATTGAAATCTAATTACTTGGTCAAACAAACCTAAACTAAGATAAACTGAATATTGATTGAAACTGTGGGAGCTATCATGTAACTGACATAAACCATATGAGCTATCATGCAGTCCAACATCTGACCCACATTAAGGAGGGTTGTTCTATTTTTTCTATCAGAATAAAACCTGAACTAGAGTGATCACTATACCGAGACCTTATTGGGCAAGGGGAAACACTCTCTAGTGAGGCCCCTAAATCTATGGTGGCATGCAGTTTCTGGGGAAGTAGAATGTGCTAAACCCATACTTCCCACTCAGTGCTAAATCCTACTCCCAACTGAAAGACACAGAAATACTAGTTGGTCCATGCACTAATAACTGATAAGCTCGGGTCATGGTATTTTAAAAACAATAGTGCATACTGATTCTGAAGTAATCATAAACATGTAAACTTATAGTGCTCGACATGAGCATAACAAACTAAGTTTAACAATAAAATCATGGGCTGACTAACTGATAATTTTAAAAGTCTAAAATAAAAAGTAAACATATAGGTATCGATTATTCACCTAAGGCTACTGGAATAGTTATTCCATAAGCTATGCGATGCAAAACCTAACTTAAGTGATAAGTTATGCGCCGCACAACCTAGCTTATACGATAAGTCGTGTGCCGCATATATTATGGCCCAAGTGACGTAAAAACCCCATTTTTTATTTTAAGGGTAGAATGGGTATTTCCCTCCTTTATATAAGCCTATAACACAATATTTAGCCCCAATTCAACCAAAATATAGTCACTTTTCTCAAAATTCTCTCAAGAACAAGTTAGGATTCTCAATTGGAGATTCAAATTCAAGAAAATTCCACCATAAACCTTCATAGAATCACATACTAAGGTATGCATTGTGTTCATTCATGGATTCCTTTAGTCCATGAAGCCCAAGAATCAAGTTTTAAACTATAGATTATGATATTCATGCTATGGGTTGATTATGTTCATGTGGTTGGTATTGTATGATTCCCAAGTAGGAATCTTTATGTGCTTTTATGAAAATATGTTAGCATGTAAGTTGAAACCATGAATTTTAGTTGGATATGATATGTTAATTTGATGATTATGCCATGCCTTAATTCATGCAACCTAAGTGTTTAATAAAATGCATAAGAGACTAGAAATTATGTAATATAGCTCAATTGTGATTTATGTGATAGATTAATATTTTACCCCTATGTTCAAATGACTCCCATGCTATTGATGTACAATGTAGATGTTTGTTGGAATTCTCATGATGTTAGAGTATGAAATTTTGATATTGAGTATATGAATTCCTCCCATGTACAAGATTATGATAACCATGTACTTTATGAAATCCCCAACTTATTATATTATGGATTGTTGATGTTGGTCATGTATTTAAGAATGTCATACCTTGTCAGTTTCCTTCTATCGAGTCCTGGGGGTACATGTACTTAACAATTTAGCTGTGTGCTTAGAGCCAGTTTCATGTTTTCACGATATCCTCAGTCAAGCCACGTTCAGTAGAATTCCGTCAGTCATGTGACTCAGGAAAACTCAGTAATCCCAGTAATCTCAAAAAGCTTAGTAATTCAATAATATCAGTAGTATTCTATCAGTTAACAAAACTTAATGAATTCATTCCAGTTTAGTTCATTTAATCATGTTTAGTGTCTATTCAGATGGGAGTAGGATTTAGCACCGATTGAACCCAAGGATGAGGACACACACGACAATTGAAGGTGTGATCCTTAGAAGTAATCCTTGCATTCCAGAACTATTTAACCAATATAGGTTGAGATATTAACATTGAAAGATAAGGATTGATGAGGTGGATAAACACTATCAGATGAGGGTCCCACCATTCTCTTTTGGGGACATTGCCAGATGAGGTCACCTACAGCTTGTCTTTACCAGTGGTACGGTATTGACACCATTCTAATTAGGGTTATATATTGGACCCCAACTCATCTATAATACATTATTTGGGGCATATTGGTTAGATGAATACTTCCCACAGTCTCAGTCTCAGTAAAAGAACTCAGATAGTTCTTAATATTTCAGGATTGTCAGATATAGTCAACTCAGCACAGTACAAAACTCAACTAGTCCTATCAGAACCTAGACTGTCAGATACAATTGCTTAGTATCAGTTATATCAGTTATCAGTAACTTATATTATCAGTAATAAGACTTAGTAGTCAGTACCATCACGAATTCAGTTACAAGCACTTATTCATACATGTACTTTCACGTTCATGTTATACAGTCAGTTAGCATTGTTCATGTATTTGAACCCTTTGTATTCAACCAACCTCACATGAATACCAGTACATTTAATCATACTGACGTATTTGTGCTATGATTTTTTATTCTATACCATAGGTTTTGAAGCCCGAGCTCTAGAGCATCAGTAGCATTCCAGTTTCAGCAATCAAAGTTAGCAGTGAGTCCTCATCCTTCGAGGACATGATCATTACTTTATTTCTTCATTACATAGTTTATTTCAGTAGTTAGAGTTAGTTGGGTACATGTACCATCAACTCTTTATTCAGACAGTTCAGTTTTAAAGGCTATTCAGACTATAGTATGTTCAGACAATTTTGTTTTAGTTTGTTTTAGTATTGATATACCATACTTTTAGATGTTATATTTTATCAGTTTTGAACCTTATGTCCTTTCAACCTCTATTTTCATATTTATACAATATATTATGCAGTGTTCAGGTACATATATCAGTCATGGGTTAACTTATTATCCTTTGGGGTCATGAGCACCGTGTAGCGTTCTGGGTACTAGATTCGGGGCATTATATTGGAACTTTAATCCTTGAGTTCTTGGAAAAAAAGGTTGAATTTCATTTTTATGAAAAGGGTAAGGGTTTTGCATTGTTCACTGAATGTTTAGGGTTAAGTGAGTGAAAATATAATGATTTAAGACCTGTTAAATCATTTAAGAATAGTTAAAAATGAGTTAGGGGTGTGAAAATACCTCAATACCCTTAAAATAGTCAAAATGGAGAAATTTTTGGCACTATGCTATTGCTGGGAAGTGCACACAAATCACACACCTGAGGTGTATGGAACATTCTAATAGCACACCTCATCCAGTGTCTATTTGCGATTGTCATGCATGCATGACCTTAGCATGGTCATAACTTTTTGCTCGAGTATCAGATTAAGGCAAAATTGGTATCGTTGGAAAGCTAATTCAATTATCTACAATTTGGTGGGTGTTTATATGTAAAATTACATATAATTAAAAAGTTACACATTTAAATTGGACTTTTGTAGAATCGAATAGCACAATTTAGCCGAATCAAAGGCTCTTAGCTCAACTTTTATTTAAGTGGTTCCCATGAATATTTTCCACCTCAAAAGAATTCTAAATACTAGGATAATGACCATGACATATTTTTTCAAATTCAGATCATGGTATTAGAGTTTTCACATATAGGAATGATTGTTCGATGTTTATCCCAAAAATACAGGGTGTTACAATGACCAAGTCCACTCATTTTTTTCCAGTAAGAACAAGTTATTTGGTGGATGATTATTCTAAGTTGTATATTTTAGAGATTGTAAAGTTGCATGGTGCTCCACTTTCTATCTTTTCAGATCATGGTACTCTATTTTTAACTCACTTTTAAAAGGCATTTCAAAAAGGTTTGGGAACTGAGATATGCCTTACTACCACTTTCCACCCTCAAAAAGATGGACAAGTAGAGAGGACTATCCAAACATTGGAAGATATGTTGTGTACTTATGGTTGAATATGGTGGTAGTTGGTATGACCACTTGGCTTTGATTGAGTTTGCATATAACAATAGTTACCACTCTAGCATTGGTATGGCTCATTTTGAGGCATTGTATGGTAGGATATGTCAATCTTCTATAGGGTGGTATGAGGTTGATAAGGGTAAGTTATTTGGACTCGATTTGATTCACCAAGCCTTTAAAAAGGTAAAGGTGATTCATGATAGGTTGAAAGCCACTTAAAGTTGCCAAAAGTCCTATATAGATGTAAGGCATAGAGATTTAGAATTTAATGTAGGCTATTGGGTATTCTTGAAAGTATATCCCATGAAGGGAGTAATACGATTTGGTAAGAAGCGGTAGTTTATCCATTGCTATGTTAGTCCATATTTCATTTTAAAAAAGCTTGGTAATATTTCTTATGAATTAGAGTTGCCCTCTAGTTTGAGCTTCATCCATCCAGTATTCCATGTGTCCATATTGTGAAAATGTATAGGCGATCCTTTATTGGTTGTTCACTTGGAGGATGTTGGTATTTTGGACTATTTGTCCTATGAGGAGGTCCCAGTGAGGATTTTAGATCGGCAAGTTTGCCGGTTATGAATGAAAGAGGTGGCTTCAGAGCTAGTTTTAGCTCAATCCATCTGGTATTCCATGTGTCCATGTTGTGAAAATGTATAGGTGATCCTTCATTGGTTGTTCCCTTGGAGGATGTTGGTATTTCAGGTTCTTTGTCCTATGAGGAGGTCCCGGTGAGGATTTTAGATTAGCATGTTCTCCAATTGCAAATGAAAGAGGTGGATTCAGTGAAAGTTCTATGTAGGAACCAAAAGTCTGACAAAGCTACTTGGGGCGAAAGAGTACCTAAAGTCCAAGTATCTATATTTTTTTATATTTCAAAAACTCGTGCTTTAGTTATGTGTTAATCTTCTTAACTTGATTTATGTCTTTGATAGGCCATGGTTTTAAGTCCCTAAATTATGAATAGAGCAAGTATTTTGATAGATACTGGGTTCGAGTCCTAAAGTCAATAGAATTAATGGTTGATGATAATGATCATGGCATATGTTTTATCCTTGTTGTATGTCTTTCTCTTCTAATGTGGTTAAGGTTAGATTTGATGTAATGGTTTGTTAAATCATGCTTTTGCTTGCCTTACATATCATTTGAGGACCAAAAATTAAAGTGGTCAAGAATTTAAACACCTAGATGTTGTACCCTTAGAGAATTTTGCAAGTTTTGAGGTTCTAGGTAGGGTACAGATTGAGCATACCATTCATATGATAGGGTACAACTAGTACCATTCTTTTTGTGTGTTGATTAGTCTAGATAAATAGTATTCTATCCAAGATATGGTTTGTATCCTCCCAGTCATATGTTAAAGAACAGGTCGTATACTATCTAGTTATATGAAGCGTTGGTGATGATCTAATAGACACTGACTTGGGTATGGGTTGCTTGGTAGCACTCGTATCTTTGGGTATAAGACATGCATGTATGGTCGTATGTTAGGAAGATTAGTGTTCCATGATGAGGCCTATGGTATGAGTTGGGGTACCACTCGTACCCTAGGGTACAGTTTGGTGTGGGAGTCATACCTTCATGGGGTTCATTTTACAACTTTTAGCTGAGGATATTTTAGACGTTTCCCACACCTAAACCCTTATAACCCATGACTTATAACCTCATTTGGTCCTTTATTCTTCAAATATACAAGATCAAAAACATCCCAAAATACTTTCAAAACTTCTTCATCAAGACTTGAGGCTAGAGTTTCAAGAGAGTTCATCCAAAGGTTAAAGGGGTCAAAAATCTCTCCGTGAATCATCTAGTATAAGGCATGTGACTCTTCCCCTATTATTATTTCTCAAACATCATGTTATTTAAACAATGTATATGAATCATTAATGATGGTTTTTGAAACAAATGTTGAGGGTTTTGATATATAGTGATGGGTAATGTTTTCTCTTATTTAAACTTGTGATTTTACATGCTTTTTGTGATGGTTTGCACGTGTGGGTGCTTGTTGATTAGGATTTGACAAATGGATCAATATTAACCCTAATATTGATGGTTTTTACTTGGGTTTTGGTCATGTTAATACTATGCTCATAAGGTGTTTTTGAAGATGTCTACTAAAAATAACTAGTCATATGTTGATGGATAGTGATTTGAATTAATGCAATGTCTTAATGAGTAAGAATGATTTGTAAATGATCATATAAAGGCCTTGTTGGCCATGTAATGAGTTAAATGGTGCCCTTGGTGGTTTAATTGGTTAAAAGGGCTTAGAGTCCCTAATATGAAATCGAATTATGTTTGAACTTAAGCTTGGTGTAAGAGTGCTAATGAGTGATTTGATGAAGGTATTGATGACCATAATTTGACTTAAATGATATTTGAATCTAATATATTGGCTTATTAAAGTGATTGATTAATATAGGATTCGCAAAGACCTTGTGGTCAGGTATGATGTTCAATTGTGGCCTTGATGGCTTAAAATAATTAAATGGTTTAAAGTCCCCAAATGTGAATGGTGTGATGTGAGTGCATGGACAAAGGGTTAGTGTAATGACCCCTTGGGTCATTTTCCATATTTATGCTTATCTTTACTATTTGAGCTTCTCCAAAGCTACCCCAAGTAATTTATGCCTTGGTGGGACCGATAATTCAGTTATCGGGTAGTTCATTGGGTTTTTAGAGTCAATTCCTTATTTTAAAGTCTTTGCGGGTTCCAAATAGCCATTAGGCAAAGACTTTAGTGAAATGATCTCGGATGCAAATTCTGACTGTCCCAGCAGATCCAGAATATTGATGTTAGTCTAGGTAGACCTTTGGTATGGGTCCAAATGCACCTGAGCTCATTTCGATCTATTGGTTGGAAAGTTGAAAATTAGAAAAAATGTGTGTGGGACTGACATTTGGTCGAAACAACCTCCAATTGAAAAACTAACTTTTCCATCACATTGGAAACATTAATTTTTGGCTATGGGGACCGTTGGTCAGGTCCCAAGGCTCCTGGACTTATTTTGGACTATTGAGCGATTTTATGAAAAGTGATGAAACTATAGGCATGGGCCCCACTTTCCACTTAAACGATCTTTAATGAAAGTTTTGATGATTTTAGTGGATTTGAAAATTGGTTTACACTAAAAATTCACTATTATATCATGGTCCTTGGATTTCGGCTGAGTTCTAAGGGTCAAAACCTTATTTTTTGAGTTTGTTGTCATCTGGTGGAACCACGATAGAAGCGAAGAATATGCGACTGAGAGTAGCATAATCGCGAATCGTAGGACTAGGATAGCGATATCTGAGTACCTGTAAGGGCTATATACATGCCCTAAGATACATTTGGGGCATTTCCCCTTCACCATTTAGACCTAGAAACCCCAAAATGGGTGTAATAACTCAAAATTGGTCATGGGGGTGACTTGGGAGCTTAATTATCATCTTGTATTGCAATTCACTTTAAGATTGAGGTAAGAATTTCTTGAATTCATGCTTGAATTTCTTCGTTTGGATCCAAAACTCAAATTTCGTTTAGGGCATTTTAGCCCAACGTATGCTTATTTTTGACCCATTCTTTGAGGGTTATGATTCCTTATTCATATGTGAACATTGGGTTGGTCTCGGAAACTTACTTTCTGCATGTAAGACCCACTTGGGGTTTTGGTATCATTTTTGGACCTGAAGCACAATAGTGCAATATGGGTATTATTAGACTCATATTGATGAGTAAATTATGGTTTTGATAGTGTGATGGCATTTTGAGGATTGTAATGTGAAGATGAGTATATGGTACATGAGTGAGGTTTTGCAGTTTGGCCTTGAGGTAGGCTTCTATCTACTTTTCTTCATAGATGATATGTGATATATGTTGCATGTGAATATGGATGTTAGGCTTGATTATGAGTAGGATAACTTAGCCTTGATATATTGTTGTTTAGGCATTAGATAAGGGGTTTAGGCCCATCAGATGGCATATTTATAAACCTTTGGTATCATTTTGCCTTTCCTCTTTAGTTTAGATTAGTTATAGCATGGATATGATATAATGTTATGTTTGGAATATGGTTTTAGATTTTGAAGCATGATTTGTATATTTAGCCTTATTGGGCTAGTGTGTTAGTCTTAGAATCAGAATTTGGGTAGAGTTGACTTGATGTGACACCCTGTACATTTCTAAGCTAGAAATTGGACCTTCATTCCGATTTGTGTGAACTCTAGTCCTATGATTCATACTTGAATCCATGTTTCATGATCATTAATCTAGTGTGAAGAGAGATTATGAGGTGAGAAAGATGTTTGTAAGAGTTTCTTAGAGCAAAGTGATCTAAGAGCCTTTGATTCGGTCAAATTTTGGAGTTCGATTCCACAAGTGTCAGATTTGAATGAGTATAACTTTATATATGTGTTGAATTTGGCAGCTTAAGACACACAAAATTTTAGATAATCGAATTAGCTTTCCAATGATATCAATTTCACCTTAATTCGATACCTGAGAGAAAAGTTATGGACATGCAAAGGGTTGTACATCGCATAATAATCGTCTAAGGCCACTGGAATGGGTGTGTGATTGGCCATGCATCGTCAAGCCCAAGGCTAGGTGATTGCCCATGCATTTCCCACCTTGACTTGGGTGATTTCCTGGGCTTCGCCTAGGTCATTGCCCAATTCCAAAAATGTTCTGTTTTGACTTAAATCAAGGGTGTTGAAGTCTTTTAACACCCCTAAACCATCACTAATCACTTCAATACAATTTGATGAAGTATTAAACACATTAAATCCTCTCTCTTAACCTTATGCAATTAGTAAATAAGTTAAAAACCCTCATTTTTTCCCAAGAACAAGATTCAATCCCTTTTCACAAGAAATCAAGGAATTCAAGTTTCTAATTCAAGAATCCTTCCAGAAATCAGTCATTAAGGTATGTGTGATTTTCATCCATGGGCCTTTTTTACCCATGGAGTTCAAGAATTCCTTTTTATGTTTTAAATTATGAATTTTACATGACTAAGTTGAATTATGCCCATTAACATCTTGATAATTTGATTTCAAGTTATGATTACACATGATTTCAATCGAATGAGCCATTGCATGTTTTGATTATTGAACTCTTGTCGCTTAAAAACTTAATTCATGGTTTTAGTATTGTAACTATGTTATTATCATGCAATTTACCTATTCCTATGCTTAAGTTCATGACTCTCATGTGTTTGATGAAAATCCTAAGTGTTGGATTTTGAACAATGATTCTCTACTATGATTTCAAAGCTTTTATATATCCTTATTCTTATTTCCACTTAGTGTTGGCCAGTTATGAACACCTGATACCTAGTTGCTTACATGTTTTCAGTATCCTTAGAATATTTTCAGATATACCATAAGCATTATCATTCAGTCAGCTATTATGATCAGTTGTTTGTTTAGTTAAGCTTAGTTTAGTCCAGTAATCAGTGTCAGTTCAGTTGGGAGTAGGATTTAGCACCGAGCGAATCTAGGGATGAGGGCTTACCCGCCAGCTAGGACTGGGTCCTTAGAAGCAGTTCCTATGTTTCAGAACTACATAGCCAGTGTAGGATTATGAGATGTCACCCGCTAATTTAGGATTGACATTCTCTTAGGAGTCACCCGCCAGTTTAGGACTGACTCCCTACTCTTTCGGGACACCAGTTGAGTAGATCCACACAGCCATTTGTTAGTACCCATGGCACGGTACTAACACCCTTCCAATTAGGGTTACAGGTTGGACCTCGATTAGCTCTGATTGGGGTATATCGGTTAAATGATACCTCCCACAGTACAGTATTTAGTATAGTTTTAGTTAAGGTTTACTTGACCAAGTGTATAGATTTTTAGTTTTACCAGTTATACATTTTTCAATTTTTCAGATTACAGACTTAGTTTAGATTTTAGATTTATGTTTGTTCTTGCATTCTCAGATGTTATAGTTTTTATGCACTCATGTATAGTTGTCTCATGCTTTATAATTAGTCCTTATCTTATACACACAGTACCCCAAGTATATCAACTTGACCTTATCGCTTATACCAGTATATTCAAAGTACTGACTGCATACTCTTCTTTACACTATGATGTCTTGTATCATAGGTGTAAATGCTCAGTTTCCCAATAGTAGTTAGACATCCTAGCATTACTCAGCTACAGCAGTGGTTAGTCCTCATCCATCAGGAATATGATTGATTATTTCATTTGTTCAGTAGTTCAGTACATTCAGTCTGTTGGAGTTAGTTAGGGACTTGTCCTATAAACTCCTCAGTCAGTTTAGAGGCTTTCAGACATTCAAACAGTCAGTTAGATAGTTAGTTCATTTTTGTAGAAATTTTTATCTATTGTTCAGACTTGAGATCAAATTGCATTTCTAGGATCAAATTGCATTTCCAGTATTTAGAATGTATGGATTTATCATTTGTTACCGCATATGTCCATTATTATTATTTTATTCAATGCTCATAAAAGGTACCATCTCATGGGTTAGCTTGTGATTACTTATGATCGTTTATGCATTATTGTCACGATTAGGTATAGCCTCGGGTTGTGAAAAAACTTGTTATCAGAGCCTAAGGTTTCATAGAGTCCTAGGAAGTATGAAAGCCGCATTGATTAGAGTCTTGTGCATGGGTATGAAGCGCGTCACACTTATGGACAAGAGGCTACAAGACATTTTAGGAAAAGTTTCCCCTCTTTCAGTGTTCATATCATACGAAAGAGCATGAGTTTTATTTAAACTCTCTTTCTGACTCATCTTTTATTTCGTTAATAGATAATGCCTCTCCAAATAAATAATGGAAGAAGGAACGGGAAGCAGCCTGCACATCCACCTATTCAGGAAGATCCCCTGAATAAGCATGTATCTCATTCTAATTTAGAGCTACTTTTACTAACTTAGCTTATTCAGTAGTTGCTTATAATGATCAGTAGGTTGTTGTCCTATCTAGGTTTATGGTTTATGATCAGCAGAGTGAGGAGAAGAAGCATAGAGAGAAATAGAAAAAGAATAAGTGGGTTAGAATAGGTAGTTTTAAGTCAAGGTCAGAGAGTGGTAACCATTCCCAATCCGACCAAAAATTCTCAATCATAACTCCTTTTTTAGCTAGCGCACCAATGCCAAAGTTTGGTAATGACAGTCGAGATAGAGCGCTATGCTCTAGGCCCTACAGTAATGTGAACAGTGGTCATACTAATCTGCTCTATGGAAAGTGTAATTGGATTCATCAAGGTGTGTGTAAGGCTAGTAGTGGTATATGTTTTAGATATGGAAAGCCAGGCAACGGGATGAGGGAGTACCTTGTAAGTATATGGAAGGGTAGAAATAGTCACCAGCAGGGTCAAACTAACTCTTCAGCAACACCAGTAGGTCATCCTACTCAACAAGGCATCACTTCCAGTTCCACCAGTGGTGTATGCCAGAATAGATTGTATGCATTGCAATCCCAACATGATCAGTAAAGTTCCCCTGATATTGTTACGGGTGCGTTACAGGTCTTTCATCTTTATGTTTATGTTTTATTAGATCCCAGAGCTTTACTTTCTTTTGTGACTCCATGTATAGCTGTCAATTTTAGTGTCTGTCCAGAAATATTAGCAGAACCTTTCCAAGTAACTACCCCAGTGGGTAAATCTATTACAGCCAGATGGGTATACAGAAATTACCCAGTTATAGTATCTCAAAACATCACTTCAGTAGATCTTGTGGAGTTAGAAATGACTGATTTTGATGTCATTCTTAGCATGGATTGGCTCCACTCATATTATGCCTCTGTTGACTATAGAAATAGAGTCATTCATTTTTAGTTGCCCATTGAACCAGTTATTGAATGAAGGGGTAGTATCTCAGTGATTAGGTATCAAATCATTTCATATCTTAGAGCAAGAAAGATGATATCTAAGGGATGTGATGTGCTTTCAGATCCCTTTTAAAAATCCTTTGACAGCATATGATCTAGAGTTAGAAGTATAAATTTAGAAGTTTAGAAGTAGTGAGGTGGGGAGGGCGTTTATTGGTAGTTAGTAGATAGTGTATCCATGGGGCTATTTGTATGAAAGGTGAATCACTAGGCCTGAAATAATGTATGCAAGAAATTAAGTTAAGTATGATGGTGTGGGTGCGCTTATATCATACCCTCGAGTTGCTAAGGTTTAATATGGCTAGTAATGTAGTAATTGATGTTCTTACCAAATAAGTTATGGGTTATAGGATGATGATTTTGGATGTTCAGGTCCAATGGAAATTCTC